>NW_007248170.1:1838-3745 GCF_000164805.1 Carlito syrichta
AATTTAACAGTTTGATATTCATTCCAAATAAGAAATATATAAGGAGATTGCAAGTATGCTCTAATAAGGTATGACTGAGTTTGTCCAACAGAT
This sequence comes from Carlito syrichta, assembly GCF_000164805.1. Lineage (NCBI taxonomy): Eukaryota > Metazoa > Chordata > Mammalia > Primates > Tarsiidae > Carlito > Carlito syrichta. Next base: position 1,932 of record NW_007248170.1, read on the forward strand.
CTAGACAGGCTGACTGGTTGAAGGGCTGTGAGACCTCTCCATAGATGAGGCTGAATAATCTGCCAGATGCTATCTAGTTATGTCAGCTAGTTAAGTCAACTGGCTATCCAGCTGTCTAGCTAGGTAGATAGGTAGTTGAGTCTGCTGGCTAGTCAGCTGGCTACATAGTTAACTCAGGTAATTAAATCAGCTGGCTAGGCTCCTGGATAGCTAGGTAGCTAGGCAATTATGTCAGGTGGCTTGACAACTGAACTGCTAGTTGTCAGCTAATTTAGTCAACTGGTTAAACAGCTGGATAGCTAGTTAAGTCAGCACATTCGTTCAGTTATCTAGCCATCTGGCTAGCTAGTTAAAAAGCTATTTACGTCAGACGGACAGACAACTGGCTCGCTAGTTATTTCAGCTTGTTAAGTCATCTGGCAAGCTAGGAAGCTAGCTAGTTAAGTCAGCTAGATATGCCAGCTAGCTAGCTAATTAAGTCAGGTAGTTAAGTGAGCTAGCTAGCCAGCTTGCAAGTTTGGTAGCTAGCTAGTTATGTCAGCTGTCTAGCAAGTTGGCTAGCTAGTTAGGTCACCTAGTTAAGTCAGATGACTAACCAGCTGGCTAGATATATAACAAGTTAGTTAATGCAGCTGACTAGCAAGCAGGTCAGCTATTTAAGTCAGCTAGTTAAGTCAGCTAGTTAAGTCTGCTGGCTATGTAGGTAGGGAGCTACTTAAGTCAGTTGGCTAGCCAGCTGGGTATCTAGTTATTTCAGCTAGTTGAGTCAGTTGGCTAGCCAGCTGGCTAGCTGGTTATGGCAGTTAGTTAATTCAATTGTCTAGTCAACTGGCTAGCTAGGTAGCTCGCTGGTTACATCAGCTGCCTAGCCAACTGGATAGCTTGTTAAGTCAGGCAGTTAAGTCAGTTGGCTAGCCACCTGGCTAGGAAAGTAGCTAGGTAATTAAGTCAGCTGGCTAGCCAGCTGGCTAGCTAGTTAATTCAGCGACTTAAGTGAGCTGGGTAGCCAGTTGGCTAACTAGGTAGCTATCTATGTCAGCTAGTTAAGTCAGATGGCTAGCCACCTGGCTAACTAGGTAAGTCAGCTAGTTTAGTCAGCTGGTTAGCCAGTTGGCTAGCAGGTTACATCAACTAGTTAATTCAGCTGGCTTCCCAGCTGGCTAGCTAGGTAGCAAGCCAGTTATGTCAGCTGGCTAACCAGCTGGCTCACTGGTTATGTCTGCTAATTAATTCAGCTGGCCAGCGAGCACTCTACTTAAATCAGTTAGTTAAGTCAGCTGGCCAGCCAGCTGTCTAGCAGGATATGTAAGCTAGTTAATAAGCTGCCCAGCCAGCTGGCTAACCAGGTAGTGAGCTAGTTAATTCAGCTAGTTATGTTATCTGGCTAGCTAGGTAGCTAGCTAGTTAAAACATTTAGTTGAGTCAGCTGTCTAGCCAGCTGCAAAGGAGGATTGCTAGCTTTTTAAATCAGCTGGCTAGCCAGTTGGCTAGCTAGTTAAGTCATGCAGTTAATTCAGCTCACTCTCTAGTCAGCTAGCTAGCTTGTCAACTAGATTGTTAAGTCAGTTATCCTGTTAACTATCCTGTTAGCTTGCTAGTTAAGTCAGTCACCTAGACAACTACATAACTTGTTTGGTATCCAGTTATGTCAGCTAGATAGCTATCTAGCTAGACAGCTAGCTAGCTAAGTCAGCTATCAAATTTGCTTGTTATTCGGTTACTAGTCAGCTATCAACTCAGCTAGCTGGTCATCAAACTAGTGGGATTGCTCGCTTTCCTTCAGGTCAGCTAACTTGTTGACTCCCTTACCTGCC
>NW_007248171.1:0-2547 GCF_000164805.1 Carlito syrichta
CAGAGCTTAACAGATACCTGGAAACATTGAAAATGAAGAAACATCTTAACAAATTATCTGGGATGCCATGAAAGCTATAGTAACGGAGAATTCTTATCTCTACAAGTGCACATGAAGAAAATGGAAATATCACAAATTAACAGGATAACAAGTTACCTAAGGGGGCTGGAAAAGCAAGACCACCAAAACCGTAATTTCACCAGAATAATCCAGATCACCAAAATAAAAGCCCAAATCCAGGACATAGAAGACAAAAGGATAATACAAAAAAATAAATGAAAGATAAAGCTAGTCCTTTGAAAGGATAAACAAGATCGTTGGTCCCCGAGCTAGACTGACCAAGAAAAACAGAGAAAAACCCAAATAATTACAATCAGAAAGACAAAAGTTGAAGATACTTCCGACCCAGAAGAAATTAAAAAGTTCATTAGAGACGACCATGTACACTTGTATGAAAAAAAACTTGAAAAACTTAAGAAAATGGAAGAATTTCTGACAAAACACAACCTGCCTAGGTTAAAACAGGAAGAAATCGAGACCCTAAATAGACGAGTAACAATAAAGGAAATTGACTATGTAATAAGAAAATGACTTTTTAAAAAAAGCCCTGGACCAGATAAGTTTCTAGCAGAATTCTTTATGACATTTGAGGAGGAGTTGATACCAATACTGCTGAAAGTATTCCAGGTGATTGAGAAAGATGGAACTCACCCTAAATCATTTTATGAAGCTAACATCACATTGTACCCAGCCAGGTAAAGATCCCCAACAAGGAAAAAGAACTACAGTGCAATATCACTGATGAACATAGATGCTAAAATTCTCAACAAGATCCTAGCAAACCGGATTCTACAACACATCTCTTTTTTTTGAGTTGGATTCTCACTCTGTCACCCAGACTGGAGCGCAGTGACCATTCCTGGCCACCACAGCCTCGACCTTCTGTGCTCCAGTGATCCTTCCACCTCAGCCTTCCAATTAGCCGGAATTACAGGCGTGCACTACAATGCCCAGGTAATATTTTTTAATTTATTGTAGAGATGATGTCTTGCTTACCCAGGTGGGTCTTGAACCCACGGGCTCAGGCAATCCACTCACCTCAACCTCCCAAAGGTGCGAGATTACAGGCTGAGTCATCGAGTCTGACAACAAATCTGAAAAATTATCCATCACGACCAAGTAGGTTTCATCCTTGGGATGCAATTCAGGTTCAACATTCGTAACACCATAATGTAATTAAATGCATCTAGAGATGTCAAAACAATAACTACATGATTATATCATTAGATGCAGAAAAAGCTTTTTATAAAATCAAGCATCCCTTCTTGATAAAAACTCTCGAACATTTAGGCATATGTTGAACATACCTCAAAATAGTAAAAACCATCTATGAGAAACCCTCAGCCAGAATACTTTTTAACAGGCTAAAATTGGAATCATTTCTCTTGAAAACTGGAACAAGACAAGAATGCCCACTCTCACACCTCCTCCTCAATATAATATTGGAAGTCCTGGCTAGGGAAATCAGAAAAGTTAAGGTGATCGGGGTATCCAAATAGAAAAAGCAGAAGTCAGGTTATCACTCTTTGCGACGACATGATTTTGTACCTTGAAAACCCAAGAAAATCAGTCAAAAATCTACTTGCATTGATAAAGAACTTTGGGAAGGTCTCAGGGTAAAAGAATAAATGTGCAAAAGAACATTTCATTTCTTTTCACCAATAATAAACAGAAACCTAAATAAAAAGCACAATTCCATTCACAATAGCCACCAAACAATGAAATATCTTGGCATCTTCCTAACCAGAGATGTGAAAGACCTTTACAATGAAAACTATAAAACACTTCTCAAAGAAACCAAACATGACACAAAGAAGTGGAAAATTATCCCATGCTGATGAATTTGAAGAATCAACAATGAAGATGTCCATCTTACCTAAGGAAATCTACAGATTTAATGCAATACCCATGAAATTGCCAGCAATATTTTTCTCAGATCTAGAAAAAACAATACAGGAATTCATATGAAAATACAAACTACCAAGAATGGACAGAACAATCCTCAGGGGAAAAAAAAGCAGGATTTATCACACTACCAGACTTTAAACGTTGCTATAAAGCTACAATAATCAAAACAGTTTGGTATTGGTACAAGAACAGGCATATAGACCAATGGAATAGAATTGATATTGCAGTAGCAAAACCTCAATTTCTCAACCAACTCATCTTCAACAAAGCCTCCAACAACAACCACTGGGGACAGGGCAATCTTTTCAGTACATGGTGCTGGGAAAACTGACTGATAACATGCAGAAGATTGAAACAAGACCCTTATCTATACCCATACACAAAAATTAACTCTAAATGAATCGGAGACCTAAATGTAAAACCTCAATCCATAAGAACTTTAGAAAATGCAGGACACACCTTTATGGACGTGGAACTGGCATCCAATTTCTAAGCAAAAACCAAAATGCATGAGTCATAAAGATAAGATAGACAAGTGGGACCTCATTAAACTGACAAACTTCTGCAAAGCCAAAGAAA
>NW_007248171.1:3423-4678 GCF_000164805.1 Carlito syrichta
CCTGCCATCCCCCTAGGAATATACCCTGAAAGAACTCAACCCACTCAATAAAAAATATACCTACACACTTATGTTTATTGAGCATTTTTCACAATAGCAAGATCATGGAACCAACCATGCTGTCCTTGAGGACTGGATTTTAAAAATGTGGTACATCAACCAAGAGTTTGAGGCTGCAGTGAGCTCTGATTGCGCTACTGCACTTCATCCTGGATGACAGAGTGAAATCAGGTCTAAAAAAAAAAACAAAAAAAAGGGAGACGGGGCAAGATGGCGACGGCAGAGGTGAACTGGTGAGATTCTCTGAACGTGAGTTCCCAAAAAGGCTATCACTTCGCTACCCCCATCCCCCAGCCCACCACCAACCGCGCTGGGGTCAGGCCCGGGAACTTCAGTCCCACGCAAGGCCAGATATTGGGCCCCTCACCCCACTGCTGCGATTCGACTCGTGTATGGAAGTCTCCGGTCCCAGCCCCCTCCAGATCCATCCCCGGCTGCATTGTCTCCAGTCCCGGCACCCGGCATCAAGCCGCCGGTCACACAGGGAGGCTCTGGGCACCCGCCCCTCAGAGACACCAGTTCCATTACTGGCTGAATACTCTGTAGGGTCCCAGCGCCACTCTCATCATTTACAGCCTGCCCTTTGGAACTTTGGAGCTCTGGAACTCCGGGTCCACCCTGGCTGAGGCACTCAGTGTGAGACCCCAAGCCAGAGGACCCAGACAAGCGGAGAAAAACAGATCTGCTTAAACTGCCTTGCCACTCTCCAGGCAGAGACTTGCATTGCCCCGCCCACCTAGCAATAAACTTTACCTCAGCTCCTAAGGCAACAGTGTGAAACAGGAGACAAAGCCCCACCCCTATGCTGCAATGAAAAACAAAAGGGAGAGGCTGGAATCGGAGATCACAGAAGTGACTCTAGTCTGTCGCTTATTTTGACTTATGATTTTATCATTGAAACTGTTGGTCTAGATTACGTTTGGTGTTTACCTTCTGACTTATACTGTTTCTTAATTTTTTTGGCCTGTCTCTGTTTAGCTATCAGTATTCTTTAGGGAATCTTTCTTACCTGTCTTTTTTCACTTCTTTCCAGCCCTGTGTCTCTCTCTCACCTGATAGTTGGTATGTATATCTGTTTTCCCTCTTGCATTTCTCTCTTTCGCTTATTTTGACTTATGATTTTATCATTGTAACTGTTAGTTTAGATCACGTCTGTTGTTGACCTTCTGACCTACACTGTTTCTCGATTTTATTG
>NW_007248172.1:0-6159 GCF_000164805.1 Carlito syrichta
CAGATTTGGCTTCTTGATAAAATCACACATCTCTTGGAGAGTTTCCTCTTTCTTTTTGATTTTTTTCTATACTTTTAATAGATTTGGTTATGGGAATATTAAATATATTTTGGTCTTCAAGCTCTGAGATTCATCCAAGTAAAAATTGTCATGTGATAAAAGAGAAGACAACATCCAGCAAGAAGGAGCAAGGAAAAGGTTTTGTTCACAGTGTTACTCTCAGGGATAGAACAATAACTTCATTGTTTCAGCTGCAGTGGGGCTCCAGGACACCATATTACAGTCCTCTTGTGGTTTGGAGGTGATCTGCATGAAGACACAATGCCTGCTCTGGGCAGGCTTCACAAAGCTGACTGAGATTAGTGCAAGAAGCTTGGACTACTTAAATCATTGGCCATATAAAATATGATAAGGAATGACTGTTGTTGTTTTGACATCAGGGCATGAAATTAGAAAATCATAGTTTTCATGACTCAGTACCAGTCCATAATTGGCATTCCTTCTTTTTTTGAAAAAAGGTATCATTTAATACTTTATGTTTATTAAATATTACATATGTGGTATATTCTTGAAATCCTTAAAAATTTCAATAATCTCCCATAAATTAAAAACTCTCACAACTAACCACCTCCTAATGATCTCTGTGAAACAGATGTTTCTGTGGAAAAGATCATTATCCATCCATTACATTTTTCTCAAATAATAAGAGGGCAGTTTCTGCGAATGTAAATGAAGTTGGTTCCAGTGTGAAGAAAATGGAAGTGCAGGACAGAGCCTGAGTAAATAGAAAGTTGCCAAAAATTCCAGTGAGGGTGTATTATTTACATTGGTCCATAAAGGCTAAGATTGCATAAGTTTATGTCTACGAAATTTTAGAAAAGCCTCCAAGGATCAAGAATTCCACTGTTGTAAAAGTGGAATTTGGTATTTTCTGTGTTAAAGGACAAAATTCTCTTGGATGATACTTGATTTCATAAAAGTTTGTAAAAGAAGAAAGTATTTTTCTTTCCTTCGGAGTGATTCTAAACAGCTAAAGAATAATGTAAGAATGAAGATGCTATTTCTGATAAGAATGGCTTTCTGTCTAGTTAATTCTGCCCTGGATGTGTGATCTACATTGCTTGAAGTTTACTCTCTGAAGTTCACTCCCTCATATTCTAAATCCCACCCAGGCTAAAGTCCCTCAGCCTCCCTCCTGACACCAATGTCTATCTCCTTCCCCGTCCGCTGGTCCTCTCCTGCTCAGTCCCTGCCTCCTCTCAGCATCAAAACCTAAAACCCTAGACCTCGCATGCAAACAAAGTCCCATAGAATAAGGCAGTAAAGTCACTCTTTGCTTAGTAACACATTTACTCAGTAAATTTCAATTGTGTCCTCTTGGTCTGGTGGCAGAATTGTTGAAATTCTAAAATCAAAGAGTTGGGGTTTGAAATTTTTGTTAATTGACCTACAGAGAAATCAGTTGAGGAAGCAAAGACTAAAATCTATTTCCATCAGATGTGATTAAACAAATGCTACTTTTCTCATTAGTCATTACAGCACAACTATGTTGGTTCACCACACATCATCTATTTCAGGAGATAGACAATACTGTTTTTAAACAGTGAGATGACGATCTGGTTGTGAAACGTGAACAACTTTGCCCAGTAGAAATATAAGAAGATCTGTCAAAATGAAATCTGTTTTTAACTTGGCGGTGACTGATTTTTGGATAGGCCATTAATTTGTCTGTCAGAAATATTTATACCCTATCTAGTAAAATGTAGTCATATTTATTCATTACAGGTTTAGTTCTTCATAAATGAAAGAACTGACTCTTGGGAAGACATAGTGAGTGTGTTCATGTACTTGAGTTACTGAAATGACATCTGTCCTGGACAATGTGCCTCTTAGAATCCCCAGTCTGACTCTGCAAACCCCACACTCAGAGGGGGTGCAGCCTCTAGAGATGCATGTGAACCTGGTGAAAGTCATTTGGTGTGACACTGACAGCACAGAGTCCCCAGGGCAGCATCCTGAGGTTAGTTGCTAAGGAGAAGAGATGTTCAAAGACGCAGTTGTTCTCAAACCCTGTCCTGCGATCTCCTTGATGTCAAATTTCCGAGACGGTTCCCTTACCTTTCCCACCCCACCAAAGTAACACCTGGGCAATGGGAGGGGACAGGAGTCCAAAGGCTTCAGTTCCAGAAATTGTGCATTGTGATAAAGCAGCTGGACTTTCCACCTGTTCCTGTCAGGATTTTCTCTCAGATTTGTCTGTCTGTTAATCCAGCGAGGAGCTCTCCTTCTGGCTGCATCCTCCCCTGCTCTACTTCCTACCTGTGTCACCATCATGGCATGAATTCAGTCTAATTTCTGCAGAAATGGATAATTTTTCCTAAGGACAACAAGGTCTTTTCCAAAGACTCTGTGCCACTGACTTGGGGATGCCTCACTTGGCTCATCTAAGGCCTTTCCCATCTCATCACCCCGATCCTTATTTCTCCTTTTTTTGTCTCACACATTAGACCTTCTCTGTAGCTCTGTTGCATTTTTGATGTATCACACTCAACACTTCTGACTTGTCCAACCTGTCCCCTCCTCTACAGACCTTCCCCTTCCACCTTGGGCCCTCAACTCCCAGGACTCTCTAGGATTTTAAGTTCCATCCCCAACATAGGCTCTCCAGGTGTTCAGAAATCTCAAGAGCCCCCAGCTACCTGAGGCTTGAAAAGCTCATGGTAAACAGGCTGATTGGAGATTTAAAAACAAACAAACAAACAACAAGCAAAAAATAAAACCCTTAAACTCCTTACAGTTTCTTTCTCATCATACCTGGAGCCTCCCTTGTTTAGGCAGGAGTTTCTCAAGTCACTTAGGATTTGAAACATCAGAATTTGACATTTTAAATATTTTGTGTTTTTTCTCATCATGAAACAAACATCGCCTAAAAAGTACCATCATTACTAGTGTGCAATTTAGTAGCGTTATATACATTCTCATTGTTTTGCAACAGACCACTGCAACTTTTTTAATTTGCAAAAAATGACACTCTTTTCCCACTGAACAATAACTCTTTATTTTCTCCCCGCCACAAACCTCTGGCAGCCACTGTTTTTTTGTTTTTGTTTTTGTCTTTTATAACATAAAGTCATCATCTGAATGCCTAACATTTGAAGAGGACTAAATAAATTAAGGTTTATTCCTGTGATTTAATATTACACAGTCATTAAAATAATTTTTCCTAAATAGCAAATGACACAAGGAATGGGGAAAGTTCCTCATATAATATTAAAGAAAAAGAAAAGCTATAAAATTTCTATCCAAATTTCTTATTTGCTTGCTTGTTTACTATTTATCAGTCTTGATTCAAGCTTATTTGGAGTGATTCGTCCATCCTATGTTCTCTTCAAGTAAGGATGAGGCGTTCTTCTACTCAGAAATATTATTTCAAGTTTCAAATTCATTATCTCTCTACACTATGCACTTATTTGTGCAGGACTTTGACAAGATCTGAAGGTGTCCTGTCCTCAGACCCTTCAAATTGGCTCTCTTTCAGGCAGGTCATCAGGGACTGTGCATTTGTGGGCATTTCATGGACCCTCATGGAACTCCTGTCACCAACTATGCCTGAGAGACTGCTGTTGTCTGTGTCCACAGGTTGTAGCAAAATGTGTTCCTGAGAGACCCACACCAGTGGTGACTGTGAAAGTATGAGGGGATCTTGTCCTTCTCATGAATAGATAATTATTTGTTGCTTTTCACATTTAAGGACTTTGGTTTTTAGAGCAGTTTTAAGTTCACCGTTCTTTTATCTGTTTCTAAAAATCTTAGTACTTTTGATACCTCCTGTTTGTGGAATTATATAGAGTTTGTGCTTTGTGACCGGTTTACTTAAGCTCCTCCAGTTTGATTCATGTTGTAGAACATGTCAGAATTTCCTCTCCTGTTAAGGAAGAATAGCATTTCATTGTAAACATATCTCACATTTTCTTTATGCCTTCCTGCACTGATAGATACTTGAGTTGCATCCACCTCTTAGCTATTGTGACTAATGCTCCCCTAAACATAGCTGTGCAAATATCCCTCACAATTCAGTTTTCAAAACTTTTGGATACATAACCAGATGTGAGATTGCTGAGTCATATGATAGGGCTTCTACTTTTTGAAGGTCCTTCATACGGTTATCTGTAGCAGGTGAACCATTCTACATTTTCAGGAATGGTGCACAAGGGCTCAATTTCTCCAACTCTGGCCAACACTTGTCATTTTCTGATTTTTGATAATTCCCATCCTGATGCATGTGAGCTGGTTTTGCTTTGCATTCCTTTCATGAGAAATGCAAGTTTTCACATGTCTGTGGGTCAGTGGTACATATAATTTAGAGAAATGTCTATTAAGTGCTTTGCCCATTTAAAAAATGGATCATTTTTGGTTATTGTTGAATTGTAGGAGTTCTTAATATATTCTGGATTTTAGCCCCTTGTGAACATATGATATGCAAATAATATCTCTCATTTCTGATGCTGCCTTTACAGCCTGTACATTTTTTCCTTTAATGTGCACATTTTTAGGTTGATGTATTTCCATATTTGTTTGTTTTTGTTGCCTTTATTATCAGTGTCATATCTATACCAAATGTAATGTTATGAAACACTGTTTTCTTTTTATTTTTGGGGGGGCAGGCGGTTCGAGTCTCGCTCTGTTGCTCAGGCTGGAGTGTTGTGGCACACTCATGGCCATCCAGCATCAACCAGTTGGGCTCCGGCGATCCTTCCACCTCAGCCTTCCAAGTAGCCGGAACTACAGGTGTGCACTACCATGCCCAGCTAATTTTTTATTTAGTGTAGAGACGAGGTCTCGCCAAGTTGCTGGGGCTGGTCTCGAACCTGTGGGCTCAGGCAATCCACGCGCCTCACCCTCCTAAAGTGCTGGGATTACAGGCTGAGCCACTGAGCCCGACCAGCATTTTTCTTAAAGTGTTTTTTGGGGGCGACTTTTTTATAGCTTAGGTACTTTAGGTTTTTAACCCATCAATTCTTTTCTCAGCCCCAAATTTATTGAGCCCCTTCCAGCAATGACCATGCTGGCATCAGGCTTCCCTCCCATAGCTCTCAGCACACTGGAGGAGACCCACACAAGAAAATCAATAAGGGCAGCACCAGAGTGGGGAAGGCACAGGCAGAGGGGTCAGGGTTAGGAAGAAGAAGGCACAGGATCCCGAGGGGACCCAGATAAGGCAAGCGGCCCAGTCTGAAGTATTAGGAACATGATTATAGAGGAGAACTGAAGGAATTTGTAAGACAATGAGTCAAGTAAAGAAAGAGAATGGAGAATATCACAAGCAGATAAATACTTTATGCTGAGGCCACAGGTGACCAGGCCTTTTGCCACTCAAAATGAGATCCACAGGCCATTCTCTATTGTTGCATTACAACATCCTCAAAACACAGTGATTTAAATCACTGATGGCATGTATTTTACTCATGAATTCATACTCTGCAGGGGCAACTCATTTCTATCAACCTTGCCTAAGGCTTCAGCTAGAATCCTTGGGAAAAAACACACACTCACCTGTCTCTTGGTTGATGCTGGCTATGATCTTAGGGTCCAAGAATCCTGTTTCTCTTCATGTCCTCTCTTTACACAGGATAGGTTGGTCTCCCATACAGCATGGAGGATGGGTTTAAAGGTAAGTGTCTGCCATATCGCTGCTGTGACTTGGCCTCAAAAGTCATGCAGGGTCACTTTCACCACATTCTTTTTGTTCAGACAATTACAAAGTCCTGTCCTGGTTGAAGGAAAGGAAAATGGAATTCACCTTTTCATTAGAAGGTGCAAGGTTGTTAAGGAGCATGAGGGACAGGAAACATTGCTGAGGTCATCTTTGGAAAACACAAACTGTCATAGCATCCCCCGGAGGTTTGGTAGACATGTTGACTCTCACATTGATCTGCTGATTCTGCCAATTCTTAATCTGCATCTAAGAAGATTCCCAGATGCTTCCTTTGAAGAATCAGCATGAAAATCACTGTTTTAAATCACACACATGGAATTGTGTGGGGGAGAACAGGTGGGGGAGAAGTGCAACAGTTACATTTAGAAAGCTCCCTCTGGCTGTCATGTGGAAACTGGATGACAAGGGACAAGAGTAGTGGTTGGGCAGAAGCAACCAGGAAA
>NW_007248172.1:6865-8352 GCF_000164805.1 Carlito syrichta
AGTTGAGTGAGGCTGGGTGGATAGAGAGGGTGGGTACAGGATTCATACTGACTTTGGTCAAAAATTGCCAACAACATGATGTGAATAGGTGTGCTCTTAAATTACCCATCATGAAATGGGCAAACATGCTGGGAGAATCTTCAAAACAAATTCACTGAAGCTGAACACAGCTTCTCACAACAATGCTAGCTGGTACATGAATGCAGAAGTTCTGGGAATGCCTAGCTGGCAGGGGAAGCCTGCACTACAAGGGGCTCGCTTTCCAAAAAGTAATTCTTTTCGGGGGGGTCCCTCCTTGAAATATATATAATTTTAGTATGCATAATTTTTAATTATATATAATTTTTATTTCATATAATTTTTTATTTTAAAGATGTGAATTACAGTTCAGGATTAGGTACATACGTGGTCATCATATAGGTGAAGTTTGGGCCTCCTAATTGGTCCTTGCTTCACCTGGTTTGGGATCATGCACTCTTATTGATGTTATGTGCCCCCTTGCTCCCCTGGCAGTGTTCTGCTATAGCCAATCCCTTTTTTGTAGTATTATGATAGGTGTTCAAGGTCCACTTATGAGTGAGAACATGTGGTACTCAGTTCTTTGTTTCTGTGATCGATCACTGAGTATGATAGACTATTAATCCATCCAAGTTGCTGCAAAGTCCATAATTTTGTCCTCCTTTATGCCTACGTAATGTTCCATAGTGTATATGTACCACATTTTCTTTCAATGGGCAGCACAATTGGCTCCATATTTTTGCTATTGTGAACAGTGCTGCAATAAACATGCCTGTGCATGTATCTTTTTTGTGGAATGATTTGAGCTTCTCCGAGTATATTACCAGAAAGGGGATTGCTGGGTCATATGGAAGGTTGGTTTTTAGATCTTTTAGAAATTGCCACACTGTTTTCCTCAGAGGTTGTACTAGTTTACACTCCCACAAACTGTAGAAGTGTTCCCTTTTCTCTTCATCCTCTCCAGCATCTTCTGTTTTTTTGAGTTATTATTGATGGCCCTTCTTAATGGGGTTAGTTGGTATCTCATGATTTTGACCTGCGTTTTTTTGATAATTAGTGAGGCTGAGCATTTTTTTCATGTATTTCTTGGTGTTCGTAAGTGTCTACCCATATCTTTTGCCCACTTTTAAATAGGACAGTTTGGTTTTTTTTCCTTTCAGCATGTTTAAGTTTCTTGTAGATCCTGGATATTAGTCCTTTGTCAAATATACAGTTAGCAAATACTTTTTCCTATTCTGTCGACTGTCTCCCCATTCTTTTAATGGTTTATTTTGATTTGCGGAAACTTCATATATATAATATTTTTTCGAGTTGGAGTCTCACTCCATTGCCCAGGCTGGAGTGCAGTGTCAAGCTCATGACCACTCCAGTGTCAACCTGTCAGAATCAGATGATCCTTTCACCCCCGTCTTCCAAGTAGCTGGAATTACAGGCACATACTACCACACCCAGCTAACTTTTTGATTTAT
>NW_007248172.1:9357-12392 GCF_000164805.1 Carlito syrichta
GCTCGGTGGCTCAGCCTGTAATACTGCGCCTTTGGGAGGCTGAGGTGAGTGGATTGCTTGAGCCCGCGGGTTTGAGACTCGCCTGGGCAGCGAGACCTCATCTCTACAATAAATTAAATAATCAGCCGGGCGTGGTAGCGCGCGCCTGTAATTCCGGCTACTCGGAAGGCTGAGGCGGAAGGATCGCCGGAGCTCAGCAGGTCGAGGCTGCGGTAGCCGGAAGCGGCCACTGCACTCCAGTCTGGGCAACTGAGTGAGACTCCAACTCAAAAAAAATAAATAAAATAAAATAAAATAAAAGGCCAAATAATGTGGCTTCCATTTTACAGTTGACACTTGAACAACATGGGGGTTTAGGTGCTAACCTCCCGTGCGGTGGAAAGTCCACCTTTAACTTTTAGAAACAAAACTAATAGTAGCCTATTGTTGATCAGAGGCCTTATCAATAATAGAAACTGTCTATAACATATACTTTGTATGTTATATATTTTATGTTCTCATAATGCAGTAAACTAAAAAAAGAATGTTATTAAGAAAAAAACAAGGAATAGATAACGTATTTTCCATTTAAGTGGGATCAGACCCTCAGAAATGTTTCATTCTCGTTGTGCTCACATTGAATAGGCTGAAGAGGAAGGGTAAGAGGAAAGATTAGACTTGCTGTCTCAAGGGTGACAGAGATGGATGAAAAATCCAACTATAAGTGGATTTTTGACCTGCACAGTTAGAACTTATGCTGTTCAAAAGTAAAGAATGCATGAAATGCCCCCAAAAATCAAATCCATAGAAAAAAAGATTAGTGGTTGCCAGAGATTAGGGAGGGAAGGGACAGGAACTGACTGCTGGAAGGGATTTAAGTTTCTTTACAAAATGATAGTAATACAAGTGCCTTGAATTAAATTGTGGTGATGGTTGCACAATTTTGTAAGTATACAATAAACTCTGAATAAGAGAATTTCAAAAGATGAGTTGTATAAATAATAGGTTCCATCTTTACAAAAGTGATGTTCAGGATGGGCCCCAGGCATGCCAGGATGAAGCTGGACCAGGTGAGGGGTTTTGGGGGGAGCGTTCTGGTGGGAGGAATCTCAGGAGGCCCAGAAGCTGTAGAGGCTGATGGGCAAGGTTGAGGCGGGGGAAGGGGGGAAATGCATCCAAGGCAAGGCTCAGGGCGTTGACCTAAGGCTGGAGGACAGGACACAGGGTAGGATGGAATTGAGGGATGATCCCATGTTTACTTCTGCTTCAACCCGATTGTGCATGTGGTGGCCCATCTCATGTGTGCCCAAAGGGGGATGTGTAAAGGAAAAACGCCTTTTTTAAAATTGGCCCATGAGAGCGGGGCCAGAGAGTCCATGAGGTGGCCCTTCTGCTCCAGCACAACTTTACGTCTGGGTGTGGTGCCTCTTCTGACCCTCCAAACCAGATACCCAGTGTCCCTGGTCCCTCAACTCATCCACCACCTCAGATTGAGATCATACAGAAACCTCTAACAAAGACAGCATCAGATGGTTTGAGTCAGTTAGGCTTGTAGTCAAAGTCTAAGGCCGTGGTCCCCAGGCTCAGAGGCCAAGAGGCTAGGGACCTAGTTATACCTGGGTTCCCTGGGTAAAAGGTAAGAAATCTGGGAAACTTGTTCAAGCAGGTAAGATACATGGCAACTAGTTTCCCTGTTCGAAGATCAGAGACTTGATGACCAGATTGTCTGAGACAATAAATAAGTGACAAGTTCTCTGAGCTTCAGGTTCTTGGTGTGTACAAATGAATGATGATGATACTTACCCTATCATTGAGGGTGAGTGAGGATTCCAAAAGGACTCATTAGAAGTAGCTAGCAAGCCGGGCTCGGTGGCTCAGCCTGTAATTCCGTACCTTTGGGAGGCTGAGGTGAGTGGATTGCTTGAGCCCACGGGTTCGAGACCCACCTGAGCAACTTGGTGAGACCTCATCTCTACAATAAATAAAAAATTAGCTGGGTGTGGTAGCGCGCACCTGTAGTTCCAGCTACTTGGAAGGCTGAGGCGGAAGGATCGCCAGAGCCCAGCAGGTCGAGGCGGCGGTGGCCAGGAGCGGCCACTGCACTCCAGTCTGGGTGACAGAGTGAGACTCCAACTCAGAAAAAAAAAGAATTAGCTAGCAGTGTCCAGCATAGAGACAAGATTGGAACCGGGTGAGAAACTCCATGTGCTAATGAGCAGGAGAGAGGCAGTGTTGTAGGCTGAATAATCACTCCCAAATGGTAAGGTGATTCTGAAGATGAGGACAGGGCCTAGAACTCACTGCCCAAGGACTATATACTGTTCTTTTCCTTCTTTCCACAAATATTTTAAAGTACTTTCTATGTGCTTGGTGCTGTTCAAACGCCATGGATACTGGCAAAAGAAAATAAAGAAACCAGTAAAAACAGTCACAGAGAAGCTAAAAATTACCAACCATGTAACGTGCCAGTTCTGGGCAGGGATGTCATATGATCCAGCTCACTCAAAACTCTGGAGGGCAGCGTATCACAGATGGGAGAAATGAGTTCACTGGAGACCTGGGGATTCCTCAAGATCTGCCAGCAGACGTGGGACTCCATTCGCGGTCTGTGATTGGGTACCTCATTTCTTCTCTCAAACCGCAGAACCTGGCACCGCAGCCAGAACAAAACTAGCAGCACAGCCAGGCCCTGCCCTAATCACCATCTTCCTCCTCTTGGAGGGCTCCTCCCCCTGGTTCCATCTCAAAGCCCCACCTCAGTTTCTGTCTTTCTCTCTTCCAACCAGACTTTCAGATTTGTGCTGTCCACTACAGTATCCACTCACCTCGTGGCGATGCAGCACTTGAAATGTGGCTGGTCTGAATTCAGAAGTGCTGCAAGCATATAATACACACGGAATTTCAACGTCCTAGTATCAAAAAGAGAATGTAAAATAATCCATTTATTTGGGATTGTGCCATGAATTGATAGTGTCTTGAATACATTGGTTTCAATGAAATATTTTGTTGAAATTATTTTCATCTGCTTCTTTTTTTCACTTTTCAATATGGCTAAT
>NW_007248173.1:0-16458 GCF_000164805.1 Carlito syrichta
ACAACCAATCAGGTTTTGGGAGTAGGAGTATGGATAATGGAAGTCCTCATATACAAGAAACTGCACTTTCTATTGCTAAGGAAGAATAACAAATCTGGTATACACGTGTCCTCAATCACAAAAAACACTACAGGGTGTCTTGCTAAGTGCTAAACACGAATTTGGGGTTTTGAAGCATAATATAGGGAAATGACATGCCCATATACAGGCAACTGCACGGATTTTTCCTAAGAAAGAATAAGGAATCTGGGTCACATGTGTTCTCAATCCCCAAAAAAACTGCACGGCGTCTTCCTAAGGTCTAAACAAGCATGAGGGTTTCGATGCATATATCTGGGAAAGGGAGTACTCATATACCGGCAACAGCACAGCTGTTGCTAGTAATAAGGAATCTGGGAAATACGAGTCCTCAAAACTGAAAATCTATAGGGTATCTTGCTGACGGCTAAAGAAGAATCAGGGATTCGAGGATTGAATGTGGGTAATAGCAGTCCACATATACAGGAAACTTCACGGCTTATTGCTAAGAAAAAGAAGAAATCTGTTTTACACGGTTCCATATCAAAAAATCTACATGGCATCTTACTAAGGGCTAAACAAGAATCAGAGTTTCAAAACAGGAATCTAGGGAAAGTGAGTCCTAACATACAGGACACTACACTGCCTCCAACCAAGGACGAATACAGAATTTTTGTTGTACTATTCCTCAATCCAAGAAATTCCCATGGTGTCTGCTATGGCACAAACAAGAAACAGGGCTTCGAGCTCCCCAAATGTTTCAGAGCAATTTAGCATGGAGATATTACGAATCAGTCATTTCAGGACTCCAGCAACCTTCTGGTCCTCTTGAAAGTTGTAAAGGAGTATCAGGCACTCCATGTCCGTTAGGTTCCGCAGAACAACTAAGGCCAGATTCCAGAACAAAAAGAATCTTCTTGCCATATTTGGATGTAACTCTGGTCTTAAGGTGAACCCTGTAATCCTTCAGCTTCAGTTTCTCTTTTTACTTTGAGAGGGTATATTAGTTTTGCAGTTACCAAATGTTTAGTATATATTTTTAAAGGTAACCAGGAATCATGGATTCCACGTTTCTAGGAAACTTCTGGGCATCTGTCTTTTTGTATACAGTGTTTGGAAATCACATTCACAGGGAAATCAGGGCATCTTGCTGAGAACGAAAAGGAAATTGGGTTCTAGGAATTCTCATTAAACGGAATCCACTGGGCCTCTTGATAAGGTTAATCAGCATTATGGACTTATGTGTCCCTACATTTTCCAGAGGTACTTGCTCTGTGGATATGCTAAATCTTTCATTACAGATCCACATGATATTTCTGGTCCTCTTGTTAGTTGTAAACAAGGATCTGGCCCTACACATTCCTTTTTTGTCCTAGGAACATCTACGACCATAATCATGTTCCCCAGAATCAAAAGGCATATTGGTACAAAATCCCTCGATTCAGGTGACCTCAAACTACAGAAAATTCTTGTGGGCGGACAGGTCGGAATTGGGATATTGGATTGTGAAGATTCCACATTTTCGAGAGGTCTTGTGAAGGGGAACCAGGAATCTAGGATTCCATTTCCCAGAAAACATTATGGGAGTCTTTCTCTTGATATCCAAACAACTGGAACTATCGGTCACCAAAAACTGTCACGGCATCCTGCAGAATGAAGCGGGAATCTGGGTAATGGGAGTCATTATATACAGGAAACAACAAGTAATATTGCTGAGGAAGCATTAGGAATCTTGGTTACATGAGTCCTCAATTGAAAAAACTACAGAAAGTCTTCCTAAGAGGTAACCAAGATCAGGCTTTTGACGTAGGAATCTGTGTATTTGTAGTCCTCACATACAGGAAACGTCACTGCCTATTGCTAAGTAAGAATTAAGAATCTGCGTTACTCGTGTCCTCAATCGCAAAATAATTTCACATCGACTTGCTATGGGCTAAACACGAATCAGGGTGTTTTGAGCATGAATCTGGAGAAATGGAGTCCTTATATACAGGCAACTACATAACAGTTAGCTAAGAAAGAATAAGGAATCTGGGTTACACGAGTCCTCAATCCCAAAAATCTACAGGGCATCTTGGAAAGGGCTAAACAAGAATCAGATTCGAAGCAGGATCTGTGTAATGAGAGTCCTTATATACAGGAAAATAAATGGCCCCTTGCCAAGGAAGAAAAAGAATTGGGGTTATAGCAGTCTTCAGTCCTAAAAATCAACAGGCCAACTGCTGTGAGCTAAACAAAAATCAAGGTTTAGAAGATGCAACATAGGTAATAGCAGCCCTCATATACAGAACCTACACGATCTTCTTCTATGGAGAAAGAAGAAACCTGTTTTACACAGTTCCTCCATCACAATATCTACATGACATCTTGCTAAGGGCTAAACAAGAATCATGGTTTCCAAACAGGATTCTGTGGAAAGGGAGTCCTCATACAGGACACTGCACGGCCCCTCGCTAAGGAAGAATAAGGAATCTGTGATACACTAATGCCCAATCCGAAAAATTCTCAGTGTGTCTTGCTACGGGATTAACAAGAATCAGGGCTTCGAACTCGTCTCATGTTTCGGAGATATTTGGCTTGTAGGTATTATGAATCAGTCATTTCAGGTCTCCAGCAACATTCTGATCTTCTTGAGCGTTGTAAACGGGTGTCTGGTAGTACCAGTCCCTTATGTTCCTCGGGACAACTAAGGCCAGATTCTCGGAACAAAATTATCTTCTTGCCGTATTTGGATGTAACTCTGGTCTTAAGAAGACCTTGGTAATCCTTAAATTTCCATTTGTACTTTTATTTGGAGAGGGGCCGAGGGTTTTGCCGTTGCCAAATATTTTGTTCGAATTATTAAAATGAAACCAGGAATCATGGATTGCACGTCCCTAGGAAACATCTGGGCATCTGCATTTTTGTATACAGAGTTTTGGAATCCACATAAACAGGGAATATCGGGGCATCTTGCTGAGAACAGAAAGGGAATCTGGTTCTTGGAGTTCTCAAACGCCTAAATCTACAAGGTCTCTTGATAAGGTTTAATCAGCAATCTGGGCTTCTATGTCGCCACATTTTTAGTGTGTTTTATGAAAAGGGAACCAGGAATATTGGGTTCCAATTCCACAAGAACTTTATGGGAGTTTTTCTCTTGATATCCAAGCAACTGGAATGCTAGGTCACCAGGAAATATCTCGGAGTCTAGCTGAGAATGAAGCAGGAATTTCAGTAATGGGAGTCCTCATATACAGAACAGTACACGACCTGTTGCTATGGAAGAATAAGAAATCTTGTTTACACGAGGCCTCCATCCCAATAATCTACAGAGCATACTACTAAGAGATAACCACCAATCAGGTTTTGGGAGTATGTATCTGGATCATGGTAGTCCTCATATACACGACAATGCACTATCTATTGCTAAGGAAGAATAAGGAATCTGATTTACACGTGACCTCAATCTTTAAAAAAACTTCAGGGTGTCTTGCTAGGGGTTAAACAGGAACTTGGGTTTTTGAAGCATAATCTTGGGAAATGAAATCTTCAAATAGAGGCAACTGCACGGACTTTTCCTGAGTAAGAATGAGGAATCTGGTGACATGTGTTCTCAAACTTCAAAATCTATACAGCTTCTTCCTAAAGGCTAAAAAAAATCAGGGTTTTGACGCATGCATCTGGGATAGGGAGTACTCATATACAGGCAAATGCGCGACTGTTGCTAAAAATGAGGAATCTGGGTTATATGAGTCCTCAGTCCTGAAAATCTACAGGGCATCTTGCTGACGGCTAAAGAAAAAATAGGAATTCGAGGCATGAATGTGGGTAATAGCAGTCCTCATATACAGGAAACTACTTGGACTCTTGCTAAGAAAAAAGAAATAATCTCTTTTCCACGGTTCCTCTATCAATAAATCTACATGGCGTCTTACTAAGTGTTAAACACGAATCAGGGTTTCAAAACAGGAATCTAGGGAGAGTCCTTATATATAGGGCACTACACTGCCTCTAACTAAGGAAGAATAAAGAATCTTTGTTGTACGAGTCCTCAATCCAAAAAACTCCCAGGGTTTCTGCTATGGGACAAACAAGAAACAGAGCTTCGTGCTCCCCAAATGTTTCGGAGCAATTTAGCATGCGGATATTATGAATCAGTCTTTTCAGGATTCCAGCAACATTCTGTTCCTCTTGAAAGTTTTAAACGGGTAACGGGCAATCCAAGTTCATTCGGGTCGTCAGAACAATTAAGACCAGATTCTAGGACAAAAAGAATCTTCTTGCCATATTTGGATGTAACTCTGGTCTTAAGGTGAACCCTGTAATCCTTCACCTTCCGTTTCTCCTCTTATTTTGCGAGGGGACAAATGTTTTGCAGTTGCCAATTTTTTACTACGTATTTTTAAAGGTAACTAGAAATCATGTATTCCACGTCCCTGGGAATCTTCTGGGCATCTCTCTTTTTGTATACAGAGTTTGGAATCCACATCGACAGGGAAAATCAGGGCATCTTGCTGAGAATGAAAAGGGAATGGGGGTTCTTGGAGTTCTCAATCGCTGAAGTGTACAGGGCCACTTGATACGACTTAATCAGGAAACTGGCCTTCAAGGTCCCCACCTTTTTAGGGTGTCATGTTAAACGGAAGCAGGAATCTTTGTTTCCAATTCCCCAGGAAGCTTCTGGGAGTCTTTTTTTGATATTCAAACATCTTGAATTCTTCATCTACAGGAAATGTCTCAGTGTCTTGCTGAGAAAGAAACAGGAGTCTGGATAATGGGAGTAATCATATACAGGAAACTGCAGTGCCTCTTGCCTATTATGAAAAAGGATTCTGGGTTACATGAGTCCTCAATCCCGAAAATCTACAGGACGTCTTCCTAAGGCCTAAACAATAATCCAGACATCGAGCACCCTCATGTTTTAGAGCTGTTTCCCATGTTGATAATAAGAAACATTCTTTCCAGAACTCCAGCAACATTCTGGTACTCTTGATAGTTGCAAGCGCGAATATGGCACTACAAGTCCATTTAGATACTCGGAACCTCAGAGGCCAGATTACAGGACACATGTAATCATCTCGGATTTTTTGTATTTAAGCTCTCTTCAGTGTTACCTCGTACTCCAGAAATTTCTGGTGCTCTAGCTGTTCGAAATTAGGACTTAGGGTTGAGTTGTTCACTTTATTTAGGAGTTACTTTTAGGATGGAACCAGGAATCTTAGATTCAACGTCCGCAGGAATATTGTGGTCATTTTACTATTGGCATACAAGAGTCTGGACATCCAGGATAACAGGAAACATCTTGGCGTTTTGCTTAGAACGAAACAGAAATCTGGGTCACTGTGTCCCTTGAAAGTTTCTATACGTGTTACTAAATAAGAACCAGGAATCTAGGTTTCCCTGTAACTTGCAAACATCTGGGCAATTGCTACACTTATCCCTGACTTAAGGCAGTGCTCATACCTAGGACGAGAAAGGGACTATAGCTTGATGCATATATGGAATCTGGGAGATATAATCCCCATATTATTCAGAGCTACGTCCTATATGCATACCACCAATTGGGCTTTACCGATCCCAAGGAACCTGTTGTGCCTCTTGATAGTTGTAACTCAGAATCTGGCCTACTTGTCCGTTTGTTCCACAGGGTCCTATAAGGCCATATTCCACAATCCAAGGAATCTTCTCGCCGTTTGTTAATTTGATCTCTGGCTTCAGGTTTACCTCGTAGTTCAGAAACTATTTCTGAACATTCTTTTTGGTATTCGGATTATGGGATTAGGGGTTCCCACATGTTTAGCATGTATTCTTATGGGGGTACCAGAAATCTTTGATTCCATATCTCTTGGAAACTTCTGCAGGTATGAGTATTGGTATGTAAAAGTTTGTACTTCATGTCACCAGAAAATGTCCGGACGCCTTCCTGATACATAAAAAAAGGAAATTGTGTTATGAGAGGACTCAATTCATGAATTCTACAGGGCTCCATTATAAAGACTTACCTGAAATCTGGGCTTCTAGTTTTCAAATTCTTCAGAGCTACTTCACACTTGGAATTGACAAGTGTCATTATAGATTCCCAGCAACCTTCTGGTCGTCTTGATTATTGCAACCAGGATTCTATCCCTTAAATTCAGTTGGGTACCTCGGGAAAACTAAAGTCACATTCCTGGACTGAAAGAATCATCTCCGCATATTTGTATGTAACTCTTGACTTAAGATGGACCCTGTAATCCTAAAAATTCCGTTTGTGCATCTACTTGATTTGGGCCTGGGGTTTTGAGGTTACTGAGTATGTTGTACATATTTTTAAAGGTAGTCATAAATCACGGATTCCACGTCCCTGGAAAACAGCTGGGCATTTGTCTATTTTTATACAGAATTTTGGAATCCAGATGCCAGGGAAAATCAGAGCATCTTACTGAGAACAAGAAGGGAATCCGGGTTCAGTTAGTCTTCAATCGCCAAAATCTATAAGGCCTCTTGATAAGGTTTAATGCGGAGTCTGGGCTTGTAGGTCTCTACATTTTTCAGAGCTACTTGCTGCTTGGATGCCTAAAATCTCTCATTACAGATTCCCAAGAAATTTACGGTCCTCTTGATAGTAGTAATCGAAGATCTGGACCTACAATTCCGTTTGTTTCTTATGAACACCTTCGACCATGATCCAGTTCCCCAGGAATCAATTGACATTTTGCTACTAAATCCTTCGCTTCAGGTTGCCTCCAAGTACATAACTTTCATGTGGTCGGGCTGGCAGCAATTGGGATATTGAGTTTACAATATTCCACATTTTTAAAATGTCTTGTTAAAGGCACCATGAGAACTTGGATTACAGTTCCCAGGTACCACATGTGAGTCTTCCTATTGAAATCCAAACAATTGTAAATGTACATTCATCAAGAAATATTCAAAGACTAGCTGAGAATGAAGCAGGATTCTGCATTATGGGAGTCTTCATATACAGGAACCTACATGACCTCTTGCTACAGAAGAATAAGGAATCTGGGTTACATGAGTCCTCACATCCCCAAAAACTACAGGAGTCTTACTAAGGGATAAAAATGTATCAGGGATTTGACGCAAGAATCTGGGGAATGGGAGTCCTCATATACAGGAAAATTCACAGCCTCTTGCTAAGGACGAATAAGGAATCTGTGATAACATGTGCTCAATCCTAAATATCTACAGGGTGACTTGCTAAGGGCTAAACAAGAATCAGGTTTTCGTAGCAGTAATCTGGGTATTGGGAGTCCTTATACACAGTAAACTACAGTCTCTTGCAAAGGAAGAATAAGGAATCTCATTTTCCCGTGTTCGCAATGCCAAAAATCTAATGGGTGTCTTGATAAGGGCTAAACAAGTATCAGAATTTCGAAGCAGGAATCTGGGGAACGAGAGACCTCATATGCAGGAAACTACAGGGGCTCTATCTAAGGAAGGATAAAGAATTGGTTTTCCAAGAGTCCTCAATTCCAAAAATGTACAGGACATCTTGCTAAGTTCTACGAAACTCTGAGCTGTTTCCTATTTGGATAGTATGAATCATTCATTCCAGAAAACCAGCAACATTCAGGTCCTCTCGTAGTTTAAAGGGTAATATGGCACTACAAGTCCATATAGATTCTGGATCCTCTAACGTGAAATTCCAGGACACAAGTAATAATCTCGGTTCTTTTGAATGTGAGCCCAGAGTTCAGGGTTAAGTCATACGCCAGAATCATCTGGTAGTTCAGCTATTCAGAATTAGGAACTTGGGTTTAGATGTTGCACCAATTTTAGAATGTATTTTTGGGAGGGCACCAGGTTCTGGGCTTCCAAGTCTACAGTAATACACTGGAGTCTTTCCATTGGGAGCCAAGAGTCTGAACTTCCATGGCACTGGGAAACATTTGGTCGTTTTGCTGAGAACGAAGCAGGAATCTGGGACACTATGTCTCCAGAAAGCTCCTACTCATGTTACCAGTGTGGAACAAGGAAAATCAGTTTCCATGTGACCGGCAAACTTCTGAGCAGTTGCTAATTTTTCCCTGGCTTCAGGTAGAAGTCTACAGCATATTTCTAAATGCTAAACAGGAATTTGGGAGTCCTGTTTCTCACATTTTTCAAAGTTAATTCCTATATCCATACCACAAATCTGACATTACCGATCCTCAGGGACCTGCTACTCCTCTTGGTAGTTGTAACAGAGAAGCTGGCCATCTACTCTGCTTGTTTTGCAGGAGCCTCGAAGGCCAGATTCCACAACCCAAGGAATAATCTCCCCATTTTATAATGTAATTTCTGGCTTCATGTTTTCCTCCTAATTCCGAAACTATTGCTGGAATTTCAGGTTGATATTTGGGTCTTGGCTTTAGGAGTTCCTACGTATTTCAGAAATATTCTTAAAGGGGTTTCAGTAATCTTGGATTCCAGGGCCCTGGTCACCATTTGGGCATATGAGTATTGGTATTTGAGAGTTTGTACTTCCACGTTGCCAAGTAAGGTCCGGGCGTCTCATTGAGAACAATTAGAATCTGGGTTATGAGAGTCACCAATCTCAGAATTCTACAGAGCCACATTATAAGGGATAATGTGGAATCTGGGTTTCTGAATCCCCACATTTTTTAGGGCTACTGGTCTCTTGGATATGACAATTTGTCATTATATATTCACATCAACCCTCTGGTCATCTTAATAGTGATAACCGATAATGTGTACCTAAAAGTCCTTTGGTTACCACGGGCAACAAAGGGCAGATTCTAGGGCCCAAAGAATCTTCTCGTCATGTTTGTGTGCAACACTCATCTTAAGATGCACCTCGCAATGCTAAAATTCCGTTTGTCCGTCTATTCAGATAGGGGACTGGTGTTTTGAGGTGGCCAAATATTTATTACATACTTTTAAGGGTCATTAGGAATGATGGAATCCAAGCCCCTAGGAAACGTTGGGGCATCTGTCTATTTGTATACACAGTTTGGGTACCCACATCACAAGGGATAATCAGGGCATCTTGCTGAGAACGAAAAGGAAATCCAGTTCTAGGAGTTCTCGTTAACTGGAGTATCCAGTGCTCTTGATAAGGATTAATCAGCAATCTAGGCTTCTGAGTCCCTAAATTTTTCAGAGCTACTTGATCCGTGGATACGCTAAACCTGTCATTACAAATCCACAGGAACTTTCTGGTACTCTTTTTAGTTGTAATCAACGATCTGGCCCTACAAATACTTTTGTGTCCTAGAAACATCTATGACCATAATCATGTTCCCCAGAATCAAAAGGCATATTGGTACAAAATCCCTCGATTTAGGTGACCTCAAACTACAGAAAATTCTCGTGCATGTGCAGGTCGGTATTGGGATATTGGGTTTTGAACATTCCACATTTTGGGGAGGTCTTGTGAAGGGGAGCCAGGAATCTCGGATATAAGTTCCCAAAGAACATGATGGGAGTCTTTCTATTGATATCCAAACAACTGGATTTCTTGGTCACCAGGAACTGTCTTGGCATCCTGCAGAGTGAAGCAGGAAGCTGGGTAATGGGAGTCATCATAAACAGGAAACTACACGTCATATTGCTAAGGAAGTATAAGGAATATTGGTTATATGAGTCCTCAATCCCAAAAACTACAGGCCGTCTTCCTAAGAGGCAACTATGAATCAGGTTTTGGAAGTCGGAATCTGGGTAATGGGTGTCCTCACATACAGGAAACTTCACTGCCTATTGCTAAGTAAAAATAAGATATCTGCGTTACTCGTATCCTCAATCCCCAAAAAACTTCAGGTCGTCTTGCTATGGGCTGAACAGGAATCAGGGTTTTCTAAGCATTAATCTGGGGAAATGGAGTCCTTATATACAGGCAAATACATGACCTTGTGCTAAGAATGAATAAGGAATCTGGATTACACGAGTCCTCAATCCCAAAAATATATAGGGCATCTTGGAAAGGACTAAAAATGAATCAGAGTTTCAAAGCAGGGTCTTTGTAAGGAGAGTCCTAATATACAGGAAAATACATGGCCCTTTGACAAGGAAAAAAAGAATCGGGGTTATAACAGTCCTCAGTACTAAAAATCAAAAGGCCATCTGCAGTGGGCTAAACAAGAATCAGGGTTTAGAAGATGCAACATAGGTAAAAGCAGTCCTCATATACAAAATCTACACAATCTCTTGCTAAGGAGAAATAAGAAACCTGTTTTACACGGTTCCTCCATCACATTATCTACATGACATCATGCTAAGGGCTAAAAAGGAATCAGGTTTCCAAACAGGATACTGGAGAAAGGGAGTCCTCATATACTGGACACCACATGGCCCTTCGCTAAGGAAGAATAAGGAATCTGTGATACACGAGCCCCCAATTTAAAAATTCTCAGGTTGTCATGCTACGGGATAAACAAGAATCGGGGCTTCGATTTCGACTCATGTTTTAGAGATATTTGGCTTGTGGGTATTATGAATCAGACATTTCAGGACTCCAGCAGCATTCTTGTCTACTTGAGAGTTGTAAACGGGTATCTGGTAGTACAAGTACGTTAGGTTGCTCGGGACAACTAAGGCCAGATTCCCGGAACAAAAGAATATTCTTGCCGTATGTGGATGTAACTCTGGTCTTAAGATGAACTTGGTAATCCTTAAATTTCCGTTTGTACTTTTATTTTGAGAGGGGCCGAGGGTTTTGCAGTTGCCAAATATTTAGTACGAATTATTAAAATGTAACGAGGATTCATGGATTCCACATCCCTAGGAAACATCTGGGCATCTGATTTTTGTATATAGAGTTTTGGAATCCACATAGACAGGGAAAATCAGGGCATCTTGCTAAGAACGTAAAGGGAATCCGGTTCTTGCAGTTCTCAATCGCCTAAATCTACAAGGTCTCTTGATAAGGTTGAATCAGCAATCTGGGCTTCTATGTCGCCACATTTTTAGTGTGTCTTTTGAAAAGGGAACGAGGGACCTTGGGTTCCAATTCCGCAAGAACTTTATAGGAGTCTTTCTCTTGATTTCCAAGCAACAGGAATTCTAGGTCACCAGGAAATGTCTCGGTGACTTGTCGAGAATGAAGCAGGAATTTCAGTAATGGGACTCCCCATATTCAGAACACTACACGACCTGTTGCTACGAATAAAAAGGAATCTTGTTTACACGAATCCTCCATCCCAAAAACCTACAGAGCGTCTACCTAAGAGGTAACCAACAATAAGGTTTTGGGAGTAGGAATCTGGATAATGGGAGACCTCATATATAAGATACTGCACTCTTTATTGCTAAGGAAGAATACGGAATCTGGTTTACACGTGTCTTCAATCCCAAAAATTTTCAGGGTGTCTAGCTAAATGATAAACAGGAATTTGGGTTTTTGAAGCATAATCTAGGGAAATGAAATCCTCATATACATGCAACTGCACGAACGTTTCCTAAGAAAGAATAAGGAATCTGGGTGACATGTGTTCTCAATCCCCCCAAAAATACACGACGTCTTCCTAAGGTCTAAACAAGCATGAGGCTTTGACGCATGTATCTGGGAAAGGGAGTACTCATATGCAGGCAACTGCACGGTTGTTGCTAAAAATAAGGAATCTGAGTTATACGAATCCTCAGTCCTGAAAATCTACAGGGCATCTTGCTGATGGCTAAAGAAGAATCAGGGATTCGAGGCATGAATGAGGGTATAGCAGTCCTTATATACAGGAACGTACACGTCAAAATCCTAAGGAAGAATAAGGAATCTTGTTTACATGAGTCCTCAATTCCAGAAACTACAGGCCATCTTCCTAAGAGGTAACCATGAATCAGGTTTTGAAGTAGGAATCTGAGTAATGGGAGTCCTCACATACAGGAACCTTCCCTGCCAATTACTAAGTAAGAATAAGGAATCAAGCCGGGCTCGGTGGCTCAGCCTGTAATCCCACGCCTTTGGGAGGCTGAGGTGAGTGGATTGCCTGAGTCCGCGGGTTCAAGACCCACCTGGGCAGCGAGACCTCATCTCTACAATAAATAAAAAAATTAGCCGGGCGTGGTGGCGCATGCCTGTAATTCTGGCTACTCGGAAGGCTGAGGCGGAAGGATCGCCGGAGCCCAGCAGGTCGAGGCTGTGGTGGCCGGGAGTGGACACTGCACTCCAGTCTGGGTGACAGAGTGAGACTCCAACTCAAAAAAAAAAAAATAAGGAATCTGCGTTACTCGTGTCCTCAATCCCCAAAAAACTTCAGGTCGTCTTGCTATGGGCTACACACGAATCAGGGAGTTTTAAGCATGAATTTGCGGAAATGGAGTCCTTATATACAGGCAACTACATGACCTTGTGCTAAGAAAGAATAAGGAATCTGGATTACATGAGTTCTCAATCCCAAAAATCTACAGGGCATCTTGGAAAGGCCCAAAAATCAATCAGAGTTTTGAAGCAGGATCTATGTATGGAGAGTCCTAATATACAGGAAAATAAACGTCCCCTTGCCAAGGAAGATAAAGAATCAGGGTTATATCAGTCCTCAGTCCTAAAAATAAAAAAGCCATCTGCTGGGGGCTCAACAAGAATCAGGATTTAGAAGCTGCAGCATATGTAAAAGCAGTCCTCATATGCAGAGTCTACACGATCTTTGCTACAGAGAAATAAGAAATCTGTTTTGCACGGTTCCTCCATCACAATATCTACATGACATCTTGCTAAGGCCTAAACAAGAATCAGTGTTTCCAAACAGAATATTGGAAAAGGGAGTCCTCATATAGAGGACATGACATGTCCCCTCGCTAAGGAAGAATAAGGAATCTGTGATACACGAGTCCCCAATTCAAAAAATTATCAATGTGTCTTGCTACGGGATAAACAAGAATCAGGGCTTCACTCTCGTCTCATGTTTCGGAGATATTTGGCTTGTGGGTATTATGAATCAGTCTTTTCAGGACTCCAGCAACATTCTTGTCCTCTTGAGAATTGCAAACTGGAATCTGGTAGTACAAGTCCCTTAGTTTCCTCGGGACAACTAAGGCCAGATTCCCGGAACAAAAGTATCTTCTTGCCATAATTAGACGTACTCTGGTCTAAAGATGATCTTGGTAATCCTTAAATTTCCGTTTGTACTTTTATCTGGAGAGGGGCCGAGGGTTTTACAGTTGCTAAATATTTAGTACGATTTATTAAAATGTAACCAGGAATCATAGATTCCACGTTCCTGGGGAATATCTGTGCATCTGCAATTTGTATACAGAGTTCTGGAATCCAGATAGACAGGGAAAAGATGGGTATCTTGCTGAGAACGAAAAGGGAATCCGGTTATTGGAGTTCTCAATCGCCTAAATCTACAAGGTCTCTTGATAAGGTTTAATCAGCAATCTGGATTTCTATTTCGCCACATTTTTAGGGTGTCCTTTGAAAAGGGAACCAGGAATCTTGGGTTCGAATTCAACAAGAAATTTTTGGGAGTCTTTCTCTTGATAGGGAATCAACTGAAATTCTAGGTCACCAGAAAATGCCTCAGCATCTTGCTGAGAATGAATTAGGAAATTCTGTAATGGGAGTCCTCATATACAGAACACTACAGGACCTATTGCTATGGAAGAATAAGGAATCTTGGTTACACGAGTCCTCCATTCCAAAAAGCTACAGAGTCTCATGCTAAGAGATAACCACTAATCAGGTTTTGGGCATAGGAATCTGAATAATGGGAGTCCTCATATACAGAAAACTGCACTGTCCACTGCTAAGGAAGAATACAGAATCTGGTTTGCACATGTCCTCAATCCCCAAAAAAAACTTCAGTGGGTTGTGCTAAGGGCTAAATACGAATTTCGGTTTTAGAAGCTTAATTTAGTGAAAAGAAATACTCATATATAGGCAACTGCACGGACATTTCATAAGAAAGAATAAGAATCTGGGTGACATGTGTTCTCAATCCCCAAAAAACTACACAGCGTCTTCCAAAGGTTGAAACGAGCATCAGGGTTTCAAGCGTATTTTAAGCACGAATCTGGGGAAATGGAGTCCTTATATACAGGCAGCTACAAGTCCTTTTGCTAAGAAAGAATAAGGAATAAAGTTTACACGAGTCCTCAATCCCAAACATCCACAGGGAATCTAGGAATGGGCTAAAAAAGAATCAGAGTTTTGAAACAGGATCTATGTTATGAGAATCCTAACATACAGGAAAATACACCACCCCTTGACAAGGAGGAGAAAGAATCGGGGTTATAGCAGTCCTCAGTCTATGTATCTGGGAAAGGGAGTACTCATATACAGGCAACTACACGGCTGTTGCAAAAATAAGGAATCTGGGTTATATGAGTCCTCAGTTCTGACAATCTACAGGGCATCTTGCTGACAGCTAAAGAAGAATCAGGGATTCGAGGCATGAATGTGGGTAATAGCAGTCCTCATATGCAGGAATCTACATGGTCTCTTGCTAAGAAAAAAGAAGAAATTTATTTTACACTGTTTCTCTATCAAAACATCTACATGGTGTCTTACTGAGGGCTAAACAAGAATTGGGATTTTGAAACAGGAATCTTGTGAAAGAAAGTCCTCACATACAGGACCTTTCATGGCCACCAACTAAGGAAGAATAAAGAATCTATGTTGTATGAGTCCTCAATCCAAAAAATTCCCATGGTGTCTGCTATGGGACAAACAAGAAACAGGGCTTCGAGCTCCCCAAATGTTTCAGAGCAATTTAGCATGCGCAAATTACGATTGGTCATTTCAGGACTCCAGCAATATTCTGGTCCTCTAGAAAGTTGTAAACAGGTATCGGGCACTCCAAGTCCATTAGGTTCCTCGGAACAACTAAGGTCAGATCCCAGGACAAAGAGAATCTTCTTGCCATATTTGGTTGTAACTCTGGTCTTAAGGTGAGCCCTGTAATCCTTCTAAGTCCATGTCTCTTTTTATTTTGAGAGGGGACAAGGGTATTGCAGTTGCCAAATGTTTAGTACGTATTTTTAAAATTAACATGGAATCATTGATTCCACATCCCTAGAAAACTTCTGGACATCTGTCTTTTTGTATACTGAGTTTGGAATCCACATCGACAGGGAAAATTAGGCATCTTGCTGAGAACGAAAATAATATCCATTTCTAGGAGTTCTCATTATCTGGAATCTCCAAGGCCTCTTGATAAGGTTTAATCAGCAATCTGGGCTTCTGGGTCCCTACATTTTTGAGAGGTACTTGCACGGTGGATACACTAAATCTGTCAGTACAGATCCATAGGAAATTTCTGGTCCTCTTGTTAGTTGTAATCAAGGATCTGGCCCTACAAATTCTTTTTTATCCTAGGTACATCTACGACCATAATCATGTTCCACAGAATCAAAAGGCATATTGGCATAAAATCCCTCTATTCAGGTGACCTCAAGCTACAGAAAATTCTTGTGGGTGGGCAGGTCGGAATTGGGATATTGGGTTTTGAAGATTCCACATTTTGTGGAGGTCTTGTGAAGGGGAATCAGGAATCTTGGATTCCAGTTCCCAAAGAACATTATGTGCGTCTTTCTCTTGATATCAAAACAACTGGAATTCCCGGTGCCCAGGAATAGTCTCAGCATCCTGCAGAGTGAAGTGGGATGCTGGGTAATGGGAATCATCATATACAGGAAACTACACATCGTATTTCTAAGGAACTGTAAGGAATCTTGGTTATATGAGTCCTCAAACCCAAAAACTACAGGCCGTCTTTCTCAGAGGTAACCTCGAATCAGGATTTTGAAGTAGTAATCTGGGTAATGGGAGACCTCTCATACAGGAAACTTCACTGCCTATTGCTAAGTAAGAATAAGGAATCTGCATCAGTCGTGTCCTCAATCCCAAAAGAGCTTCAAGTGGTCTTGCTATGGGCTAAACACGAATCAACGTGTTATAATCATGAATCTGGTGAAATGCAGTCCTTATATACAGGCAACTACATGACCTTTTGGGAAGAAAGAATAAGGAATCTGGTTTACACGAGTCCTCAATCCCAAAAATCTTTAAAGGGTTAGAAAAGAATCAGAGTTTCGAAACAGGATCTATGTAATGAGAGTCCTATTATACAGAAAAATACACGGCCCCTTGTCAAGGAAGAAAAAGAATCTGGGTTATAGCAGTCCTGAGTCCTTAAAATCAACAGGCCATCTGCTGTGTGATAAACTAGAATCAGGGTTTAAAAACTGCATCATAGGTAATAGCATTCTTCATATACAGAATCTACAGAATCTCTTGCTGAAGAGAAATAAGAAATCTGTTTTACACTGTTCCTCCATCAACATATCTAGATGACATCTTTCTAAGGGCTAAACAAGAATCACGGTTTCCAAACAGGGTTCCTGCGACAGAGAGTCCTCATATACATGACAGTACACGGCACCTCACTATGGAAGAATTTGGAATCTGTGATACACTAGTCCCCAATCCGAAAACATTTCAGGGTGTTTTGCTACGGGATAAACAAGAATCAAGGCTTCGAGCTCATCTCATGTTTCGGAGATATTTGGCTTGCTTGTATTTTG
>NW_007248174.1:0-4247 GCF_000164805.1 Carlito syrichta
CTAGTTATTTAAGTCATCTAGTTAAGTCATCCGGCTTCCCAGCTGGCTAGCTATGTAGCTAGCTAGATAAGCCAGCTGGCTAGCCAGCTGGCTAGTTAGGTTATGTCACCTAGTTAATTCAGCTTGCTATCAACCTGATTAGGTAGGTAGCTAGGTAGTTAATTCAGCAGGCAAGCAAATGGTATATGTAGTTAAATCAGCTAGCCACCTGACTAACGAGTTTTGTCAGATAGTTAAGCAAACTGGCTAGCCGTTAGCCAACAAGGTAGCAAGCTAATTATGCCAGCTGATCTAATATATCAGCTGACAAGTTGGCTTATCAGTCGGCCGATTGGTTAGCTGACTCAACTAGTTGGCACCCTAGTAGGCTGACCAGTTAGTTCAGCAAACCAGCATGCCAACTATTAACCAAGTTAACTAGTGAACCAATTTGTCAGTAAACTAGTTGACCAGCAAACTAGTCGGCCGACTAATCAGCCTTCATGTTAAGCCAGGTAACATGGCGACCAAGTAGTCAGGCAGTGAGTTAAACCAGCTAACTTGTTGGCCGAGTAGTCAGCCAACAAGTTATGTCACCTAGTTAACTCGTTTACTAACTCACAAAGTCAGCTAATTTACTAGTTTACCAACTAGTTAAAACACTTAGCTAACTCGTTATCCAGCTCATTAAATCAGCTTGCTATCTCGTTAGCCAACTACTTAAATCAGTTAACTAAGTGTGCTGGCTAAACAGCTGGCTAGCTAAGTAAGCTAGTTTAGTCAGCTAGCTCACTAATTAGCTAGCTATTTAAATCAGCTACTTAAGTCTGCTATCTAACTAGTTAGCTAATTCGTTAAGTCAGCTAGTTATTCAGCTAGTAAAATAGTTATCTACATATATTATTCAGGTAGTTAAGTCAGCAAGCTAACTAGTTAAGTCAGCCAGTTAAGTCAGCTAGCTAAGTAGTGAAGTCCACTAAGTCAACTAGTTAAGTCACCTTTCTAGTTTAGTCAGCTGCTTAATACAGCTAGCTACCTAGATAGCAAATGGGTTAAGTCAGCAGGTTGAGTCAGGTATTTAGCTAGGGAACTAAAGGGTTAAGTCAGCTGGTTGAGTCAGCTAGCTAGCTAGCAAGCAAACGGGTTGAGTCAGATGGTTGAGTAGGCTAGCTAGCTAGTTAGCTAATGAGTTAAGTCAGCTGGATGTGTCAAATAGCTAACTAGTTTGCTAACAAGTTAAGTTAGCTGGTTGTCAGCTAGCTAGCTTGTGAGCTAATGAGTTAAGTCAGATATTTAAGAAAGAAAGCAAGCACGTTAGATAAGGAGTAAGCTAACTAGGTAGCTAGTTGGTTAAGTAGGTGGTTAGCCAGCTGGCTAGCTAGTTAATTCACCACCTAGTTAAGGCAGCTCTCTGGCCAGCATGTCAGCTAGGTAGTTATGTAGTTAAATCAGCTGGCAAGCAAGCAGTAGGTAGGTAGCGAGTTAAGTCAGCTGGCTAGCCATCCGTCTTCTAGTTATTTTATCTAGTTAACTCACCTGGCTATACAACTTTCTAGCTAGGTAGCTATCTAGTTAATTCTGCTGTATAGCCAGCTGGTTACTTCATTAAGTCAACTAGTTAAGTCAGTTGGCTAGGCTGCTGTCCAGCTATTTAGATAGACAATTTAGTCTGCTAGCTAGCCAGCTGATTAGCTAGTTAAATCAGTTGGCTAGCCAGCTTGCTAGTTTGGTAGCTAGTTAGTTATGTCAGCTGTATAGTCAGCTGGCTCGATAGTTGTCACCTAGTTAAGTCAGCTGAATAGCCTCCTGGCTAGCTAGGTAGCTTGCTATTTATTCAGCTGACTAGAATGCTGGCTAGATAGATATGTATAGTTAATTCAGCTGGTTAACCAGGTGGCTAACTGTTTAGCAAGGTAGCTAATTCACCTGGATAGAAAGCAGACCAGCTAGTTAAGACAACTGGTTAAGCCAGCTGGCTAGCTAGGTAGTGACCTAGTTAAATCAGTTCGCTAGCCTGCTGGCTAGCTAATTAAGTCAGTTAGCTAAGTTAGCTGGTTATCCAGGTGGCTAGAAAGGTAGAGAGCTAGTTAAGTCAGCTGACTAGCCAGCTGGATAACAAGTTAATTCAGCTAGTTTTGACACCTGGCTGGTCAAAAGCCTAACTGGTTAATCAACTAGTTAAATCAGTTGACTAACCAGCTGGCTAGCTAGTTAAGTCACCTCATTAAGTCAGTTGGCTAGCCAGCTCGCTAGTTAGTTAAAAAGCTAGTTAAGTCAGATGTCTAGACAGCCTGACAGCTGGCTAGCTAGTAATATCAGCTAGTTATTTTAGCTGGCTAGCTAGGTAGCTGGCTAATTAAGTCAGCTAGTTATGTCAGCTAGCTGGCTAGTTAAATCAGCTACATAAGTCAGCTAGCTAGCTATTTAGCTAGCTAGGTTTCTAGCGAGTTATTTCAGCTAATAAAGTCAGCAGGCTAGCTAGGTAGCTAGCTAGTTAAGTCAGCTAGTTAAGTCAACAGCCTAGCTGGGTAGCTAACTAATTAAATCAGCTAGCTAGTCAGCTTGCTATCCAGATAAGTCAGCTTGTTAGCTAGCTGGATAGCTAGGTAGCTAGATAGTTAAGAGAGCTGGAAAGCATGCAGGATACCTATGTAGCTAACTAGCTAAGTCAGCTGGCTAGCCACCAGGCTAGCTAGTGATGTCAGCTAGTTAAATCAGCTGGTTTGTCAGCTTTCTAACGAGTTAAGTCACCTAGTTGAGTCAGCTGGCTAGACTGCTCGCTAGCTGGTTAAGTCTGCTAGTTAATGCAAGTGGCTATCCATCTGCTAGCTGCGTAGCTAGCTAGTTATGTCAGCTGGCTAGCCAGCTGGCTAACTGGTTATGTCATCTAGTTACGTCAGCTGGCTAACCACCTGGCTAGGTAGGTAGCTTGCTAATTAAGTCAGCTGGCTAGGGGGCTGGCTATCTTGGTAATTCAGCGTGTTATGTGAGCTTTTTAGCCAGCTGTCTAGCTAGGTGGTGACAAGTTATACCAGCTGGCTAGCCTGATGGCAATCTAGTTAAGTCAACTAGTTAAGTCAGCTGGTTAGCTGGCTGGCTATCTATGTGTTTGGCAAGTTAAGCCAGTTGTTTAGCAGGCTGGTCAGGTAGGTGGCGAGCTAGTTAAACCAGCTGGCTATCTGGCTGACCAGCAGGGTTGCTGGCTAGTTAAGCTGGCTGGGTATCTGACTGTCTAGCCAGCCGGTTGACTATTTAAGCTGGCTGGCTAGCCAGCCTGCCAACCCACTAGCAAGCTAGCTGGCTACCTAGCCAGCTAGACAGCCATGTAGCTAGCTAGTTAAGCCATCTGGCTAGTCATCTAGCCAACCAGGTAGCTGACTAATTAAGTCAGCTGGCTATCCTACTAGCCAGCCTACTACCATGTCATCTAGTTAAGTCAGCTATCTAGCCAGGTATCTAGTTAAATCAGCTAGCTAGTCAGCTAGATAGTAGCTAGTTAGTTAAGTCAGCTAGCCAGCTAACTTGCCAGTTAGCTAGCTAGTAAGTCAGCTGGCTAGACAAATAGATAGTTTGTTTGCTAGCTAGTTATATCAGCTAGATAGCCAGCTAGTTATTCAGCTCGCAAATCAGTTAGCTGGTCAGCTAATTAGTGGGTTCACTCACTTTCCATCAGGTAATCAAACTAGTCGGCTCCCTTGCCTGCCTACCAGTAAGCAAATTAGTTGGCTCACTCACCAGTCAACAGATCAACTAACTTGTCAGCTTGCTCGCCAGCAACAGGACAGATAACTAGTTGCTTTGCTCGCCAGCAGACTAGTTAAGTCAGCTCACCAGTGGCCTCAATCGCCAACCGAATAGTTAAGGCAGCTCACCCGTCAGCTCACTTGGCAGCCAATTAGTTAAGTCAGCTCACTCGCTGGCCAACTGTTAATTCTGACCAGTGGGCTCAATCACCAGCCAACTAAATACGGCTGACCAGTTAGCTCATTCATTGGTTGACTAGTTAAGTCAGCTAACGGGACTGCTGACTAGCCAGCCAACTAGATAAGTCAGCTAACCAGTCGGCTGACAATTTAGGTCAGTTAACTACTCATCCAACTAGTTGACAGACTAGATTGATCAGCAAACAAGCAGGCAATCAATAAACCTTGCTAACTAGTGGGGCCAACTCGTTATTCAGTTAATTAACCCAGGTAACTAGTCGGCCGACTAGTCAGTTGACTTGTTAAGCCAGCTAGCAGTGGCCGTGTAATCAGTCAATGAGTTAA
>NW_007248175.1:0-2067 GCF_000164805.1 Carlito syrichta
TCCTAAAGACTTGATGGGACGTAGGCAAAGTGAAGAATGGTGAGCAGATGACACAGATGACTTAAAATATTAGCCTTTATGACATAAGTGACCAGCTGAGAGATGACATTTTTTTTGTTTTATTAGTAAGAACTGTCAAATGAATATTATGCGAATTACGTTGAACTGCTTTCCTTAAACGTTGGATGATGACTGGAAAGATAAACAGCAGAAAAATAACAATCATACCAATAGCAATGAAATTATAGATCAGATTCCAAACAGAATTGGAAGCCTCAAACTGAGAAAGGGAAGAAGTAAATCTAGATGCTAGTTGAGAAAATGAAAGTGAGGAGAGATGTGCCTGAGAAATAGCAGTAATCTGACTATGCAACTGTTGAATGTTTAAAGAAGGATTAGAAAACTGACAAACTCCCATAAGATGTTTCTGAACATCT
This sequence comes from Carlito syrichta, assembly GCF_000164805.1. Lineage (NCBI taxonomy): Eukaryota > Metazoa > Chordata > Mammalia > Primates > Tarsiidae > Carlito > Carlito syrichta. The sequence continues at coordinate 438 of NW_007248175.1, forward strand.
GTTCAACTGACATTCTGACCATCATATGGCAAAGGTGTAACACAAATCCATTTAAATTGAGCGTGACAAGCTACAGACATCTGAAACTTAACGTGTTGTATTTGATTTCCTATATATACTAATACTGATTCTAAAGCATTCACCCTATCAATAATACCTTTATCTATCTGCTCTTGAGTAAATAAAGCTAAGCTAACATTTTGAGATAAATAATTCACATGATCAGCTGTATGCACTTCCTGTATTAAAGCAGTTGCAGAAGCGGCCACAGATCCTATAATAGAAATTAGTGCAGAAATTCCCAAGATTAAAGCTGCAACAAACCTACAAGGCCTATTTAACATTGCTGTGGCTTGTTCTAAAATATAAGTACCTGGAGAAGAATACCACGGTTCCGGTAGCTGAACAGGCACAAAAACGTAAGAAGGATGCTTTAACAGAAATACTTGATATGGGTTACCAATAATACAGTTAGACAAAGTACAATTTTCACAATTAATTTCAAAATAACCAAAATTATATATTACCGAGTAAATTGAATGAGCATTAGCAGTTAACAAAACATATGGGGAATCAACACAAGTCTGTAAAAAGGTTGTAAAACAGGAATGAGGACATTAAAGTGTTACAGGATCTGTTGCTGCAAACAATCAATAAAGCTGAGTCTGTAATGAATGATTAGAGGATAGAGAACTTAGAAACATGGGTGTAACCCATCCATGTGGGATCTTTCTAGCTGTGGCACGTGTAGAGCCATTAAAACCCCAGTAACTAATATATAACTTTTCACCAGGTACAGGGTAGTCCACCATAGAGTTATAAGCACAGTCTCTCCATTTCGGGAAGCCAGAGTCTCGCCATATGAGTTACCAGTCCTTTTCCGTATCATCGAAGGGGCAAGCAGGTACGCTGAGAGGTGATGAAGCTCTAGTCGCATGGCTAGGGGCGGTTCCTCCAGGCATTAATATCTCCAGTCGCCAACCGTCCTTGATATTGTCCTGATAAGGGCTTTCTGTACTCAGACTTAAAGGTAGACATTAAGTAAGAAGGCTGGAAATTATTAAAAGCGGAATTATTATAAAAACAAATAGGGAGGGAGTTGGAATGTCCTCCATAAGAAAAATTATGATTAGTAACAAGTTTGACTTGAGCACGAAATAAAGCAGGCTCTCCCCATTTCCTGTAAGAAGACTTCCATTTTATCAGAGGCTTTATACTTTATTTTGGATCTCAATGTCTAGTCATAACTGAGTAGCCTGAAGAGTCCAAATTTAAATGATTAATAACAAATAAAGTGTGATTCAAGATGTGGTGACGAGAGCTATACTTGAACTCACCCTCTTATAACTTAATTGATTTTTTAAAGTTTGGTGAACTCTTTCAACTATGGCTTGACCTTGTGGATTGTAGGGAATTTCTGTGGAATGAGAAATATTAAATTAGGAGTAAAATTGCTGGAAAGATTTAGATGCATATGCAGGACCGTTGTTGGTTTTCATTTGCTCTGGCATACCTAACTGTGAAAAGCAAAAGAATAAATGTTGTACCACGTCCTTGTAGGTTTCTTCCAGTTTTTGCTGAAGCTAAAATAACATGAGAAAATGTATCTACAGTCATATGCAAATAAGAC
>NW_007248175.1:3117-4123 GCF_000164805.1 Carlito syrichta
GAGCAACAAGCACCTGGATTTTACCCTGTGTAATCCGAATCCATCACTCCAGGAATAATGGAAATTCCTGTAAAGACAAGGAACTTCTGCCTAATATTACACCCACTATTCCTTCTGGGAGAAGTCTCTTCTCCCACAGGAATTGGTGTTACCGGAATGTTTGGAGTTAATATTGTTGTGGTGGAGGAACACAAGTTCAGTCCGGTACTCCTAGGGGTGGCTTGTTGTTGATTTAAAGGATTACCTTTTTTATGAAATTTAGATAGGCATTCTCTAGCTTAATGAAAGCCTTTTTGGCAGTTGAAACTCAAAGTTTTTAGTCGAGTAGACCCAGTAAATGGTGACAGTGTGCCATGTAAGTTAGCTATATCTTGCATAATCAATCTCTGCTAATGTGTCTGACTTGACCACAGTTAAAGCAAGACTGCAACGAGATATTCTTTTGTTTATTACTTATATACTTTTACTTACATAAATAATTTATATATTGTTTATGTATTACTTATATTATTTATTAATTATATATTATTTATGTTGGTTATATATATTGCTTATATTGCTATATAAACTGCTTGTATTGCTTATATTATTTATTTTACTTATATTACTTATATTATTTACATATTACTCATGTTTGACATATATTATTTATATTACATATATATTCTTTATATACATAGCTTATATTGCTTACATATATATTGCTTATATATATTACTTATATGACTTATATCACTTATACTTTACTTATATACATTTGTTTATTATTACTTGAGCTTTCTACATTTCTATAAGGAAAAGAAAAGTGTGACTAAGTTCAGGTTTTATTTCAGTATTCTTAACTTTTAAGGAAAACTTTAGAGAGAGGTGCAGCAAGGGTGGCAAGAAGGAAGGGTTTTTAATCATCATAATTATCATTAGCATTCTCTGATATAATCAATTATATTGCCAGTCTTTTTTATCAGACTTATTAAAGCCTAACAAGTGTTATTAGCATTTTAACAGC
>NW_007248176.1:0-11319 GCF_000164805.1 Carlito syrichta
CTACCTGGTTTGCTAGACAGCAAACCAGCTGACTTAACTTGCTAACTACCTAGCTTAAATAGCGAGCCAGTTGGTTGGACAGTCAGACAGCCAGCTGGCTTAACTAGCCAGGCACCCTGCTGGTCAGCCTGCTAGCCAGACGGCTTAACTAGCTGGCCACATATATGACCAGCCTCCTAAAGATCCGTCTTATCTTGCCAGCCAGCTAGCTAGTCAACTGGCTAACCAGCTGACATAACTAGCTGAATTAACTAGATAGTCATCCTACTAGCCATCTGGCTTAACTAGGTAGCCACCTAGCTGGCCAGCAGGCTAGTCAGGTACTTAACTCACTGACTTAACAAGCTTGCCAGCAGGCTAGCAAGCTGATTTAATTAGCTAGCTAACTACCTAGCCAGGTGGCTAGCCAGTTGACTTAACTAGCTGATGTAACCAGCTAGACAGCTGGCAAGCCAGCTGACTTAATTAGCTAGCTACCTAGCTAGCCAGATGACTAGACACTTGAATTAACTACCTGAATTAACCTGCTAGCCAACCGTCTAGCCAGGTGACTCAACCAGCTGACATAACTAGTTTTCTAGCTGGCTATCCAGCTGACTTAACTAGGTGACATCAGTAGCTAGCCAGTTGGCTAGCCAGGTGATTTAACTAGTTGCCTATCTATGTATCTTGCTGGTTTGCAGTTGACTTAACTACCTAGCTACTTAGAAAACCAGCTGGCTAGCGAACTTACTTAGCTTGGTTACTTAACTAGTTAGCCAGCTGGCTAGCCAGCTGACTTAACTAGCTAGATATCCAGCTATTAAACTGGCTAGCCAGCTGACTTATCTAGCTTACTTAACTAGCTAGCCAGCTGATTTTACTCGCTGATTTAACTAGCTATATACTTAGCTAGGCAGCTGACTAGCCAGCTGTCTTTATTAGCTGACTAACTATCTAGCCAGCTGACTTAACTAGCTAGCTACATAAATAGCCAGGTGACTTTCCTAGCTGAAATAATTAGCTTGTTACCTAGCTAGCTATCTAGCTAGTCAGTCAACTTAACTAGCTGACTTAACTAGCTTGATAGCTGACATAACACGTTGACTTAACTAGCAAGCTTCCGAGAGAGCCAGCTGACTTAACTAGCTGAAATAACTCACTAGTCAGTTGTGTAGTCATCTGAATTGACTAGCTATTTAACTAGCTAGCCAGCTGGATAGTCAAATGACTTAATGAAGTGAATTCACTAGCTAGCCACCTGGATATCCAGCTGACTTCACTAGCTGATTAATGAGCTCGGCAGATGAACATCCAGGTGACTAAACTAGCAGACTTAAATACTTATACAGCTGGCTAGACAGTTAACTAAACTAGCTCTCTACCTCACTAGCCATCTGAATAGCCAGCTGACTTAACGAGTTGACTTAATAAGCAAACCATCTGGCTGGACAAGTGACTTAACTAGGTAGCTACCTAGCTAGGCAGCTGGCTAGCCAGCTCACTTAACTAGCAATTTTAACTACCTGGTCTGTTTTCTAGGCAGTTGAATTAAGTAGCTTGCTACATAGTTAGCCAGCTGGCTATGAAGCTGATTAACTAGGTGAATTAATAGTTAACCAGCTGTCTAGCCACCTGACTTAACTAGCAAGCTACCTAGTTAGCAGGCTGGCTAATCAGTTGACTTATCTAGTGACTTAACTAGCTAGCCAGCTGGCTAGACAGCTGACATAACTATCTAGCTTCCTAGCAAGCAAGCTGGCTAGCCAGCTGACTTAACTATCTGATTTGACTAGCTAGCCAGCTTGCTAGCCATCAGACTTAATTGCCTAGCTACCTAGCTAGTCAGTAGTCTAGCCAACTGACTTAGCTATCTGCCTTAATGAAGTAGCCACCTAGCTAGCCAGTCAACTTAACTTGCTACATGCCAAGCTAGACAGCTGGGTAGCCAGATGAATAACTAGCTGACATAACTAGGTGTCTGATGGCAGCCAGTTGACATAACTAGCTACCAAACTACATAGCCCACTGGCTTGCCAGCTGACTTAAAGACCTAAATACCTAGCTATTCTTCTGGCCAGCCAGTTGATTAACTAAGTGACTTAACTATCTAGCCAGCAGGCTAGCCAGCTGACTTAAATAGCTAGCTACCTATATAGCCAGCTTTCTAGGCAGCTGATTTAACTAGGTGTCTTAACCAGCTAGCCAGTTTGGCTAGCAGGCTTACTTAACTGCCTAGTTCCCTAGCTAGCCAGCTGAATAGCCAGCTGACTTAACTAGCTAGCTACCTTCATAGCTTGCTGGCTTGCCAGCTGACTTATCTACCTAGCTACCTAGATAAACAGCTGGCTAGTGAGCTGACTTAACTAGGTTACTTAACTAGCTAGCTAACTGGCTAGCCAGCTGATTTAACTAGTTAACTAGCCAGCAATGCAGCTGACTAGTCAGCTGATATTACTCACTGACTTAACTAGCTAGCAAGCTGACTTAACTAGCTGGCTTAACTAGATAGCTGTCTAGCTAGCTATCTAGCTAGCCAGTTGACTTAACAAGCTGACTTAACTAGCTAGCTAGTTGACATAACTAGCTGATATTTATAGCTAGTTTCTGAGCTAGCCAGCTGATTTAACTAGCTGAAATAACTAGCTAGCCAGATGAATAGACATACTACTTAACTAGTATTTTAATTAGCTAACAATCTGAATACCCAACTGACTTAATGAGCTGACTAAACTAGCTTGCCAGCTGATTGCCAGTTAACTTAGTTGAATTAAACAGCTAGCTACATGGCTAGCCAGCTGACCTAACTAGCTGGCTACATACCAGGCCAGCTGGCTAGTCAGCTGACTTACCTAGCTGATTTAACTAGCTGACTTAACTAGCAAGCTGGCTAGCCAGTTCACTTAAATAGCTAGCTACCTTCCTAGCCAGCAGGCTAGCCAGCTAACTTAACTAGTTGACTTGAAGATCTAGCCTGCTGGCTAGAAAGTTGACTTAACTAGCTAGCTAACTACCTGGCTAGCTGACTGGACGGCTGATTAAACTAGCTGATTTAACTAGCTAGCCAGTTGGCTAGTCAGCTGACTTAACTCGCTGATATCACTAGCTAGCCAGGTAGCTATCTAGCTGACTTACCTAGATAGTTACCAACCTATCCAGTTTTCAAGCCAGCAATCTTAACTAGCTTAATTAACCAGCTAGCCAGCTGGCTAGCCAACTTGTTTAACTAGCTCGCTCCCTAGCTTCCAGCTGACTAGCCAGCTGACTTAACATGCAGACTTATGTAGTAGCAACCTAGCTAACCAGCTTAATTAAATAATTTGCTAACTAGCTAGCCACCTAGCTAACCAGTTGACTTAGTTTGCTAACTAGCTAGCTACCTAGCTAACAATGTGACAAATAGTTAGCTGTCTTCCTAGCTAGCTGACTTAACCAATTAGCTAATTATTTAGCTTAATCATTATCTAACGTGTTAGCAAGATGAGTTAATCATCTGACTTAACTCGTTAGCTAATGATCTGGCTAGCTGACTCAACCAGCTGACTTAACTCATTAGCTATCTAGCTAGCTAGCTGACCATCCAGCTAACTTAACTCGTTAGCTGACTACCTAGCTAGCCTACTCAACCAGGTGACTCAACCTGTTTGTTAAATAGCAAGCTAGCTGACTCAACCACCTGTATCAACCTATTAGTTAACTAACTACCTGACTCAACCTGCTGACTAGCTAGCTGTCTTAAATATCTGACTTAATTAGAAAGCTGACTTAACTAGCTAACTTAGATAGCTGACTTATCTACTTAGCTAGCTGACTTAACTGGCTGCTAAATAGTTAGCTAGCTGACTTAAATACTTGAAATAAGTAGCTAACTATTCAACTAGCTGAATAATGTGCTGACTTATCAAATTAACTTAGTAGTTAGGTAGCATACTTAAATAGATTACTTAAATAGTGAGCTAACTAGTGAGCTAGTTGACTTAGCTAGCTGACTTAATGAGTTGTTTTATGAGTTAGATAACTTTTTTAACTAGTTGGTAAATGAGTTAACTAGCTGACATAGCTAGTTGGTTAACTAGTTAGCTAGGTGACTAAATTTGTGGGCTGATGATTCAGTTGACTATTTAGCTTGTTTAAAAAGTTGGGTCACTACTCGGCTGACTATTTAGCTGGGTTTACTAGTTGACTGAAGAATTGGCCCCCTGGTTAGCTCAGTTAACTAGTTGGCTGGCTAGTTTGCTGACCTAAATTGCCAGCCGACTTGTTGGTCGACTAGTTATCTGACATAACTTGTCAGCTGACAAGTTGGTCCACTAGTCGACCGACTGGCTAGCTGACTTAACTAGTTGGCCAGCTGGTAGGCTGACTGGTTAGCTGCCTTAACTAGTCAGACAGCGAGTGAGTCGACAGGTGAGCTAACTTAATTATTCAGCTGGCGAGTGAGTCAACTATTCAGCTGACTTATCCAGTCAGATGGCAAGTGAGCCCACTGGTCAGCTGATTTAACTAGTCCACCATCAAGTGAGTTGACTGGTCAGCCAAATTAACTAGTTCACCGGTGAATGAGCTGACTGATCAGCTGAATTTAGTCAGCTGGCTAGTGGGCCGATTGGTCAGACCTAACTAGTCAACCATCAAGTGAGTCAACCAGTGAGCTGAGTTAACTAGTCAGTTGGTGAGGAATCTGACTAGTTAACTGAACTGTTGGCCTGCGAGCGAGATGACAAGATAGTTGACCTGTTGACTGGCGATTGAGCATACTAGTTTGCTTACCAGGTGGCAGGCAAGCAAGATGACTAGTTAGCTGAACTGATGGAAAGCGAGTGAGCCCACTAGTTAGCTGAGCAGCTAGCTGAGTTGCTAGCAGAATAGTTAGCTAAGTAACTAGCTGATTTGCTAGCTGACTTTACAAGCTAGCACAATAGCTAGCTGGCAATCAAGCTGACATTGCAGGCCAGCAAACAAGCTATCTAGCAGTCTAGCTAGCTGACTTAACTAGCTAGCTAACTGACTAGATAACTGGCTAGCTGACATAACTATCTAGTGGACTAGCTAGCTAACTTAACTAGCTAGCTGACTAGAGACCTGACTAGCTAGCTGACTTAACTAGCTAGCTGAATAGTTAGCTGACTTGTTAGCTAACTTAATTATCTAGCTGGCTAGATAGATGACTTAAGTAGCTGGCTAGCTATTTGGCTGGCCAGCTAACTAGCCAGTTGACTTAACTGACTAGCTACATGGTTGGCTAGAAGCTAGCCAGCTGGCTTAACTAGCTAGCTACCTGTCTGACTAGCTGGCTAGGCAGCCGGCTAGTTAGGAAGTGGGCTAGCCACCTGGTTAGGCAGCGGTATAAATAGCCAACTGGCTGGCTGGCATTGGGTTAGCAAGCTGGTTTAAATAACCATACCCCCTGTGGGTCAGCTGGTTAGCCAGTCAGCTTTTTAAGCTACCTGACCAGCCTGCTAATGAGCCAGCTTAACTTGCCAGCCACCTAGCTAGCCAACTTGCTAACCAGATAGATGAATTAAGTAGCTGATTAACTAGATAGCCATCCGACTATCCAGCTGGCTTAACTAGATAGCCATCTACCTAGCCAGACAGCTGGCCAGCTCACTTAACTCGATGACAAAACTACCTAGCCAGCCAGCTAACGAATTGACTTTATTAGCTAGATACCTACCTAGACAGCTAACTTAACTTGAATTAAACAGCTACCCAGTTGGCTAGCCAGCTGACTCAAATAGCTGACCTAAGTATTTTGCCAACTGGCTAGCCAACTGACTTCACTAGCTGACATCTCTAGCTAGCCAGGTGGCTAACCAGGTTGACTTAGCTAGTTAGCTACCTATGTATCCCACTGGCTTGCCAACTGACTTAACTACCTAGCTTCCTGGCTAACCAGCTGGCTACCGAGCTGACTTAACTAAGTGACTTAGCTAGCTAGCCAGCTGGATAGCCAGCTGACTTAACTAGCTAGCTTCCCAGCTAGAAAGCTGGCTAACCAGTTGACTAAACTAACTGACTAAACTTGCTAGCCAACTGACTTAACTAGCTGACATAACTAGCTAGCTACCTAGCTAGCCAGCTGAATTTACTAGCTGAAATAACTAGCTAGATACCTAGTTAGATATCTAGATAGCTAGCCGACATAACTAGCTGATTTTAATAGCTAGCTGACATAACTAGCTGACTTAACTAGATAGATACCTAGCTAGTCAACTGACTTAACTAGCTGAAATAACTAGCTGATTAACCATCTGATTTAACTAGCTTTTTTACTGGCTAGCAAACTTACTTAATGAGGTGACTTAACTAGCTAGCCAGCTGGTTATTCAGCTGACTTAAACAGTTGATTAACAAGCTAGGCTACTGGCCAGCCATGTGACTAAACTAGTTGACTAAACTAGTTATCCAGCTGGCTAGGCAGCTGAGTTAACTAGCTCTCTAGCTCTCTAGCCACCTGGAGAGCCAGTTGACTTAACTAGTTGACTTAATTAGCTAGCCAGCTGGCTATTCAACTGACTTAACTAGGTTACTGCCTAGCCAGCCAGCAGGCTAGCCGGTTGACTTAACTATCTGTCTTAATGAGCTGACCTGATTTTTAGCAAGTTGAATAAACTAGCTTGCTTCATAGCTAGCCAAATGGCTATACAGCTGAATTAACTAGGTGACTTATCTAGCTAGCCAGCTGTCTAGCCAGCTGACTTAACTAGCCAGCTGGCTACCTAGACAGCTGGCTAGACAGCTGACTTAACTAGGTTTCTTAACTAGCTAGCCAGCTGGCTAGACAGTTGACATAGCTCGCTAGCTACCTAGCTGGCAAGCTGACTATCCAGCTGACTTAACTAGTTCTCTACCTCTCTAGTCACCTGGATAGCAAGCTGACTTAACTAACTGACTTAAATTGCTAGCCACCTTGCTGGTCAACTAACTTAACTATGTCACTATGTAACTAGCTGTCTTAACTAGCTGACCTGCTTTCTAGCCAGTTGAATTAACTAGCTTGCTACATAGCTAGGCATCTGGCTATTCAGTTGCATCAACAAGGTAAATTATATAGCTAACCAGCTCTCTAGCCAGCTGACTTAACAAGCAATCTCCCTAGCTACCCAGCTGGTTAGTCAACTGATATAACTGGGTGACTTAACCAACTAGACAGCTGACTGAACAGCTGACATAACTAACTAGTTACCTAGCTAGCCAGCTGGCTAGCCAGATGACTTAATTTCCAAGTTACATAGTTAGGCAGCAGTCTAGCCAGCTGAGTTAACTAGGTGACTAAACTAAGTAGCCTGCTGGCTAGCCAGCAGACTTAAATAGCTAGCTACCTAGATAGACAGCTGGCTAGCCAGCTGACTTAAGTTGCTGGCATAGCTAGACGCTGGATGGCTAGCCAGCTCTCTTAACTATCTACATAAATACGTAGCCCACAGGCTTGCCTGTTGTCGTTTTTTTTTTGAGTTGGACTCTCATTCTGTCACCCAGACTGGAGTGCAGTGGCCACTTGTGGTCACCACAGCCTCGACCAGCTGGGCTCCCACGATCCTTCCAACTCCGCCTTCCGAGTAGATGGAATTACAGGCATGCACTACCACGCCTGGCTCATTTTATGATTTATTTTAGTGATGAGGTCTCCCTGCCCAGGCAGTTCTCGAACCCGTGGGCTCAGGCAATCCAACCACCTCAGCCTCCCAAAGGCACGGGATTACAGGCTGAGCCACCAAGCCCGGCAGGCCTGCTGTCTTAACTACTTAACGACCTAGCTAACCTGCTGGCCAGAGAGCTGACTTAATTAGGTGAATTAACTAGATAGCCAGCTGACTAGACAGCTGACTTAAAGCTAAATATCCTGCTTGGCACCTGGTTACACAGCTGACTTAACTAACATAACTAACTAGCCAGCTGACTTAACTAGCTGAATTAATTAGCTAGTGACCTAGCTAGTCAGCTGACTTAACTAGTTGATTTAACTAGCTAGCTATAACATAACTAGCTGTATAGCTAGCTAACTTGCTAGTTAGCTGGCTAGCTGACTTAATTATCTAACAGACTAGATAGCTGACTAGCTAGCTGATTAACTAGCTAGCTGACTAGCAAGGTGACTAGCTAGCTGACTTAATTAGTTAGCTGAATAGTTAGATTTCTTGTGAGTTAAATTTAACTACCTAACTGGCTATCTAGTTGACTTAACTAGATGACTCGCTAGTTGGCTGGCTAGCTGTCTAGCCAGCTGATTTAACTAGCTAGCTACCTGGTTGTCTAGATGGCTAGCCAGTTGGCTTAACTAGCTAGATACCTGGCTGGATAGTTGCCTAGGCCGTGGCTAGCTAGGAAGCAGGCTGGCCAGCTGGCTAGTCAGCTGGCTTAAATAGTCAGCCAGCTGACTGGACAGTCAGATAGCCAGCTGGCTAAACTAGCCAGCCACCCTGCTGGTCAGCCGACTAGCCAACCAGCTTAATTAGCTGGCCACCTAGCTTACCAGCCTGCTAACCAGCCAGCTTAACATGCCAACCACCTAGCTAGCCAGCTGGCCAACCAGCTGACTTAACTAGTTAACAAACTACATAGCCATCCAGCTAGCCAGCTGACTTAACTAGCTAGACACCTAGCTAGCCAGCTGGCTAGCCAGCTAACTTAACTTGCTGACTTAACTAGCTAGTCAGTCAGCTAACCAGCTAACATAATTAGCTAGCTACCTACATAGCCAGGAGGCTAGCCAGCTGAATTAACTTGCTGACTTAATGAGCTCAACGTTTGGCCATCCAGCTGATGAAACTAGTGATCTACCTAGCTAGCCAGTTGGCTAGCCACTTGAATTAATTAGTTGACTTAATGAGCTCGCCAGCTGGCCATCCAGCTGACAAAACTAGTGATCTACCTAGCTAGCCAGTTGGCTAGCCACTTGAATTAATTAGCTGCCTTAAACAGCTAGCCAGCTGTGTTGCCAGCTGACTCAACTAACTGATTTAATTAGCTAGACAGCTGGCTAACCAACTGACTTAACTAATTTGCTACCTAGCCAGCCAGCTGGCTATCCAGCTGAATTAACTAGGTGATTTAACTAGCTAGCAGCTGTCTATCTAGCTGACATAACTAGCAAGCTACCTATCTAGTCAGTTTGCTAGTCAGCTAACCTAACTAGGTGACAACTAGCTAGCCAGTGGGCTAGCCAGCTGACTTAATTCCCTAGCTACCTAGCTAGCAAGCAGGTTATCCAGATTACTTAACTAGCTGACTTAACAAAATAGTCAAGTGGCTAGCCAGCAGACTTAACTAGCTAGCTACCTAGCTAGACAGCTGGATAGCCAGCTGACTTAACTAGCTGACATAACAATACGTCGGATGGCTAGCCAGCTTATTTACTTAGCTACATACCTTACATAGCATGCTGGCTTGACAGCTGACTTAAATACCTAACTTCCAAGCTAACCTGCTGGCCTGTGATCTGACATAACATGGTGAATTAACTTAACTAGCTCTATACCTAACTAGCTTGCTGGCTAGACAGCTGACTTAACTAACTGACATAATTAGCTAGCCAACTGACTAGTCAACTGACTTAACTAGCTCACTAACTATATAGACAGCTGGATAGCCAGTTGACTTAACTAGCTGATTTAAATGCCTGGTCTGCTCGCTAGTCACCTGAATTAACTACCTGGCTATATAGATACCCAGCTGGCAAGCCCACTGCCTTAACTAGGTTCCATAACTAGATATCCAGCTTTATAGCCAGCTGATTTAAGTAGCAAGCTAGCTAGCTAGCCAGCTGGCTAGCCAGCTGACTTAACTAAGTGCCTTAACTATCTAACCAGTGGGCTAGACAACTGACTTAGCTATCTAGCTAACTAACCAGCCAGCTGTCTTGCCAGCTGACTTAACTAGGTGACTTAAATAGCTAGCCAGCTGACTAGCAGACTGACTTAACTGCCTAGCTACCTTGCTAGCCAGCTGGATAGCCACCTGACTTATCTATCTAGCTACCTACATAGCCCGATGGCTTGCAAGCTGACTTAACAACCTAGCTACCTATCCAACCACCTGGTCAGTGAGAAGACTTTACTAGTTTACTTAACTAAATAGCTAACTAGCTAGCCAGCACACTTAACAATCTAGATACCCAGCTAGCCAGCTGGCTAGCCAGCTGACTTAACTCACTGTCTTATCCAACTAGCAAGCAGACTTAACTAGCTGACTTAACCAACTAGCTATCTAGCTAGCCAGATGCTTAACTAGCTGGCTTAACTAGCAAGCTACCTAGCTATCTAGCTAGCTAGCAAGCTGACTTACCTAACTGACTTAAGCTAGCAAGCTTGCTAGCCAGCTCACTTAACTAACTAGCTATGTACCAGCCAGCAGGCTAGTCAGCTGACTTAACTAGCTGACTTGAACAGCTAGCCTGCTGGCTAGCAAGCTGACTTATCTAGCTAGGTACCTACCTAGCCAGCTCACTAGACAGCTGACTAAACTAGCTGTATTAGCCAGTTGGCTAGCCAGCTGACTTAACACACTGACATCACTAACTAGCCAGATAGCTATCCACCTGACTTAACTAGCTTGCTCCTGAACTTGCCAGTTGACTTGCCAGCTCTCTTAACTAGCTGAATTAACCAGCTAGCCAGCTTGCTAGCCATCTGACTTAACAAGCTTGCTACCTAGCTAGCCACCTGAATTAAATAGTTAGCTAACTACCTAGCTACCTAGCTAACAAGATGACTTAAATATTTAGTTGCCAGTTTAGCTAGTTGACTTAACCAGCTAGATAACTAATTAGCTTACTCGTTATCTAATGTGCAAGCTTGGTGACTTAATCATCTGACTTAACTCGTTAGCTCACGAGCTAACTAGCTGACACAACCAACTGACTTATCTCGTTAGCTAACTAGCTAGCTAGCTGACTCATCCAGCTGACTTAACTCATCAGCTAATTAGGTAGCTAGCCTACTCAACATGCTGACTCAACCTGTTTGCTCACTAGCTAGCTAACTTACTCAACGAGCTGACTTAACCCATTAGTTAACAAGCTAACTACCTGACTCAACCTGCTGACCTAACCCGTTAGCTAACTAGCTAGCTAGCTGTCTTAATCAGCTGACTAAATTAGAAAGCTGACTTAACTAGCTGACAGCTAGCTGACTTAACTAGTTAGCTAACTGACAACTGGCTGACTTAAGTAGTTAACTAGCTGACTTAACTACCTTAATTTAATAGTTACCTAACTATTTAACTAGCTGAATAACTACCTGAGTTAACAAATTATTTAACTAGTTAGTTAGCAGACTTAAGTAGCTGATTTAAATTGTTAGCTAACTAGTGGAGCTAGATGACTTAGCTAGCTGACTT
>NW_007248177.1:0-8108 GCF_000164805.1 Carlito syrichta
ATTTTCAGACAACTTAAAAGCCGACAAGTTAGTTCAGCTAAATAGTTGGCCGACTAGTTAGATCTGCAAACAAGCCAGCCAACTAGTTAACCGAGCAAACTAATGGGCCAAATCTTCAGTCAATTAGTTAACCCAGCTAACTATTCGGCCGACTAGTCTGCCAATTTGTTAAACCAGCTAACAAGTCAGCTGAGAATCAGCGAACGTGTTATACCAGCTAAATAGTCGACCAAAAATCAGCTGACATGTTTGGTCACCTAGCTATCTCGTTATACAACTAGTTAATTCAGAAAGTTAACTTATTTACCAACTATTTAAAACAGCTATCTAACTCATTAACCAACTCGTTAAGTCAGCTAGCTATCTCGTTAGCCAACTAGTTAAATCAGCTAGGTAAGTCAGGTAGCTAACCAGCTAGCAAAGTAAGTCAGCTATGTAAGTCAGCTAGCTCACTAGTTAGCTAACTATCTAAATCAGCTACTTAAGTCTGCTACCTAACTAGTTAGCTAATTAAAGTCAGCTAGTTATTCAGCAAGTTAAATAGTTAGCTATGTATTTAATTCAGGTAGTTAAGTCAGTTAGGAAGCTAGTTAAGTCAGCCAGTTAAATCAGCTAGATGAGTACTTAAGTCAGCTAGCTAAGTTGGTTAGTTAACTAAGCTTTCTATTTTAATCAACTGGTTAAGTCAGCTAGCTAGCTAGGTACCTAATGGGTTAAGCCAGCTGATTGAGTCAGCTAACTTGCTAGTTAGCAAACTGGTTGAGTCAGCTGGTTGACTAGGTTAGCTAGCTAGTTAGCTAATGAATTAAGATAGCCCAATGTGTCGTCTAGCTAGCTAGTTAGCTAACGAGTTAAGTCAGCTGCTTGCATCACCCAACCAACTTTTAATTAACTAGTTAAGTGAGATGATTAAGTCACCTAGCTAGCACGTTAAATAACGAATAAGCAAACTAGTTAGCTGTTTAATCAGCTGACTGCTAGGCACCTAACTTTTTAAGTCAGCTAGTTACCTAGATAGCTAGCTATTTAGCTAACTATTTAAGTCAGCTACTAGCTAGGTAGCTAGCTATATATGTCAGCTAATTACGTAAGCTAGCTAGCTTGTTAAGTCAGCTAGCTAAGTCAGTTGGTTAACTAGATAGCTAGCTATGTAGCTAGCCAGTTGGGCCACCTAGTTAAACCAGCTGGCTAGTTGGTAGCTAGCTGTTTAAGTCAGCTAGTTAAGTCAGCTTTCTTGCTAATTATTTCAGCGTGTTAAGTCAGCTGGCTAACCAGCTGCATAGCTGGGTAGTTAGCTAGATTTGTCAGCTGGCTAGTCATTTAGATATATAGTTAAGTAATAAATCAGCTTCACTATCCAACTAGTTAACTAGGTAGTTAAGTCAGCTGGCAAGCTAGCGAGCTTCATAGGTAGCTAGCTAGTTAAGTTAGCTGGCTATCCATCTAGCTAGCTAGGTAGCTAGGCAGTTAGGTAAGCCTGCTAGTCAGCTGGAAAGGTAATTAAGTCACCTAGTTAAGTTAGGTGGCTAGACAGCTGGCTATCTAGATAGGTTGATAGTTAATTCAGCTGTCTAGACCACTGGCTAACTAGTTAAAACACCTAGTTAAGTCAGCTAACTTCCCACCTTGTTAGCTTGGTATCTTGCTATTTAAGTCAACTCACTAGACAGCAGGCTAACTACTTAAGTCACCTAGTTAAGTCGGCTGGCTAGTCAGCTGGCTAGCTATATAGCAAGATAGTTCAACAGCTGACTGGCAAGAAAGCCAGCTATTTCAGTCAGCTAGTAAAGTCACCTGGCTAGCCAGCAGGCTACTTGGTTGTCAGCTAGTTAAGTCAGCTGGCTAGCCTGCTGGCTAACTAGGTAACTAGGCAATTAGCCATCTGGCTAGCAGCTGGCTAAATAGTTAAGTCATCTAGTTAAGTCAGCTGGCTAGCCAGCTTGCTAGCTAGGTAGCTAGCTCGTTATGCCAGTTGTCTAGCCAGCTGGCTGACTAGTTAAGTCACCTAGTTAAGTCAGCTCACTAGCCAGTTGGCTAGCTAGGTAACTTGCTAGTTAAGTCAGCTGGCTAGACAGCTGGCTAGCTAAATAAGTCACCTAGTTAATTTAGCTACAGAGCCAGCTGGATAGCTGGTGGTGACCGAGTTAAGTCACTTTACTAGCCAGCTGACTAGCTAATTAAGTCAGCTAGTTTAGTCAGTTGGCTATCCTGGTGGCTAGAGAGGTAGAGAGCTAGTTAATTCAGCAGGCTAGCCAGCTGGATGGCTAGCTGAGTCAGCTACTTTAGTCACATGGCTGGCCAGCTGCCTAGCTTGTCAATCAACTAGTTAATTCAGCTGATTAGCCAACTGGCTAGCTAGTTAAGTCACCTTCGTAAGTCAGCTAGCCAGTTTGCTAGCTATTTAAAAAGCTACTTAAGTCAGAAGGCTAGACAGCTGGCTAGCTACTTATTACAGCTACTTAATCAGATGGATAGCTACATAGCTAGCTAGTTAAGTCAGTTAGTTATGTCAGCTAGCTAGCTAGTTAAGTTACCTAGTTAAGTCGGCTAGCTAACTAGATAGGTTGCTAGGCAGTTAGCTCGTTATTTCAGCTAGTAAGGTCATCTGGCTAGCTAGGTAGTTAGCTAGATAAGTCAGCTAGTTAAGTCAGTTGGCTAGCTAGTTAAGTCAGCATGTTAAGTCAGGGGGCTAGCTAGCTGCCTAGCTGGGTAGCTAGCTAGTTAAGTCAGCTGGCTAGCCAGCTGCCTAGCTAGTAAATTCACATAGTTTAGTCAGTTCGCTAGTCAGCTGGTTAGCATGGTAGCTAGATAGTTAATTCAGCTTGCAAACCAAGGGTATACATAGGTACTAGGTAGTTAAGTCAGCTGGCAAGACACCTGGCTTGCTACGTATGAATGCTAGTTAAGTCAGCTGGCTAGCCAGCTGGCTAACGAGTTCTGTAAGCTATTTGAGTCAGATGGTTAGACAGCTGGATAACTGGCTAAGTCAGCTAGTTAATTCAAGTTTCTAGCCACCTGGCTAGCTAGATAGATCGCTAGTTACATCACCTGGATGGCCAGCTGGCTACCTTGTTAGGTCAGCTAGTTAAGTCAGCTGGCTAGTCACCTGTCTAAGTAGGTTGCTAGCTAATTAAGTCAGCAGGATAACCAGCTGGCTAGCTAGTTAAGTCAACAAATTATGCTAACTGGATAGCCAGCTGGCTAGCTAGATGGCTAGCTAGCTAAGCCAGCTGGCTAGACAGATGGTTATCTAATTAAGTCAGCTAGTTAAGTCAGCTGATTAGCTGGCTGGCTTGCTAGGTGGCTGACAAGTTAAGCCGGCTGGTTAGCAGTCTGGAGAGTTAGGTGGCCAGTTAGTTAACCTGGCTTGCTAGCGGGTTGAGCATCAGGGTGGCTGGCTAGTTAAGCTGGCTGGCTACCCAACTGTCCAGACAGCCGTTTGGCTATTTAAGTCAGCTGGCTAGCCAGCTGGCCAGTCCACTATCTAGCTTGCCATCATCCTAGCCAGCTATCCAGTCAGGTTTCAAGCTAGATAAGCCAGCTTGCTAGCCATCTAGGCAACCAGGTAGCTAGCTAGATAAGTCAGCTGGCTAGCCAGCTAACCAACCAACTAGCTAGTCAGCTAGTTAAGTCAACTAGATAGCCAGCAAGCCTAGTCATTCAGCCAGCAATTCAGTTGACTATTCTGCCAGCTAGTTAAGTCAGCTAGGTAATCAGTTTGCTAGTCAGCTAGCTAGTTAAGTCAACTAGCTAGTCAACTAGTTATTTAGTTAGATAGTTAAGTCAGCTAGCTAGCTAACTAGCCAGTTACCTGGCTAGTTAGGTCAGCTATCTAGGCAGCTTAATAGCTAGTTTGCTTACTAGTTATGTCAGCTAAATAGTCAGCTAGCTAGTCAGACTGCTTGTTAATTCAGCTAGCAAATCAGCTAGTTACTTAGCTAACTAGTCAGCTAGAAACTCAGCTAGCTAGTCAGATAACTAGTGGGCTCACTCGCTTTTCATTAGTTCAGCTAACTAGTCGGCTCTCTGTCCTGCTAACCAGTCAGCAAACTAGTCGGCTGGCCCACCAGCCAAGAGGTCAACAAACTTGTCGACTTGCTCTCAGGCAAACAGGTCAGCTAACCAGTTGGCTGGCATGCCAACCGACTAGTTAATTCAGCTCACCAGTCGGTTTGCTCGTAGGCCTTCTAGTTAAGGCTGCTCACCTATCGGTTCACTCACCAGGTGACTAGTTAAATAGGCTCACCAGTCGGCTCACTCCCTGGCTAAATAGTTAAGTCTTTTGACCAGTCAAATAATTGCCAGCTGACTACAGTCAGCTGACCAGTACCTGACTCGCCGGCCAGCTAGTTAAGTCAGCTGATCATTCAGCTCACTCTCCAGAAGACTAATTAATTCAGTACAGCAGTCGGCTCACTCGCCATCTGACTACTCAAGTCAGCTGACCAGTTGGCTCACTCGCCGACTAGTTAAGTCAGCTCACCTGTCGGCTCACTCGCCGGCCAAGTAATTAAGACAGCTAACCGGTCGGCTGACTACATGTACAACTAGTGAAATCAGCTAACCAATCGTCCAACTAGTTGGTCAACTAGTCAGCCGACAAGTTAGGTCAGCTAGCTAGTCAGTTGACTAGTAAGGTCAGCTAAGTAGTTTGACGACTAGTCAGCTGACTAGTTAGGTCAGCAGACTAGCATCCATCAATTTAAACGAACTAACTAGTGGGCAAACTAGTCAATCAACTAGTCAACTCTGCTAATTAGTCAGCCGAGTAGTCGGCCATCTAGTTATGCCAGCTAACAAGTCGGCCAAGTAGTCAGCCAACATGTTAAACCTACTAACTAGTCGGCCGAATCATCAGCAAACAAATTAAGTCAGCTAGCTAACTCGTTAACAAGCTGGTTAAGTCAGCTTTTTAACTCGATTACTAAAAAGTTAAAACAGTTATCTAACTCATAATCCACCTCATCAAGTCAGCTAGCTGTCTCGTTAGCCAACTTTTTAAGTCAGCAAGCTTACTCAACTAGCTAACTAGATAAATCAGCTATATAATTCAACTAGCTCACTAGTTAGCTAACTATATAATTCAGCTACATGAGTTTGCTACCTAACTAGTTAGCCAATTAGTTAAGTCAGCTAGTTATTCAGCTAGCTATATAGTTAGCTAAATATTTATTTCAGGTAGTTAAGTCAGTTAGCTAACTAGTAAAGTCAGTCATTTAAGTCAGCTAGCTAAGTAGTTAACTAGCTAATACAGCTATTTAAGTAAGCTTTCTAATTAAGTTAGCTGGTTAAGAGAGCTAGCAATCTAGTTAACTAACAGGTTAAGGCAGCAGGTTGAGTCAGGTAGTTAGCTAGTTACCTAACGTGTTAAGTCAGCTGGTTGAGTCAGTTAGTATGCTAGTTAGCAAAAGAGTTAAGTCAACTGGTTGAGTAGGCTAGCTAGCCAGTTAGCTAACAAGTTAAGTCAGCTGGATGAGTCAGCAGGCTAGCTAGTTAGCTAACGAGTTAAGCAAGTGGTTGAATCAGCTAGCTAGCTCGTTAGTTAAAGAATTAAGTCAGATGATTAAGTCAGCTAGCTAGCACGTTAGATAACGAGTAAGCTAACTAGTTATATAGCTGGTTAAGAGAGCTGACTATCTATGCAACTATTTAAGTCAGCTTGTTAGCTAGGTAGTTAGCTGGTTAGCTAACTATTTAAGCCAGATGGCTAGCTAGATATCTAGTGTGTTAACTAACGATTTAATCAGCTAGCTAGCTAGGTAGCTAACTAGTTAAGTCAGCTAGAGAAGTCAGTTGGCTAGCCAGCAGGCTAGCTGGTAAAATCAGCTAGTTAAGAGAGCTGGCTAGTCAACTGGCAAGGTAGGTAGCTAGGTAGTTAAGTCAGCTAGATAGTTACCTGGCTAGCTAGTGAGGTCAGCAAGTAAGACAGCTGGATAGCCAACTGGCTAGCTGGCTCAGTCAGCTAGTTTAATCAGCTCTCTAGCCAGTTGGTTAGGTAGGTAAGTAGCAACATAAGTCAGCTTACTAACCAGCAGACTAGCTGGTCAATTCACCTATGTAAGTCAGCTGGCTAACCTGTTTTCTAGGTAGGTAGCTAGCTAGATAAGTGAGCTGGCTAGCCAGCTTGCTATCATAAGTCAGCTAAATAAATCAGCGGGCTGTATGGCTGGCTAGATAGGTAGCCATCTAGTTAAGTCAACTGGTTAGCCAGAGTTGTAGCTGGTTATGTCAGCTAGTTAAGTCATCTGTCAACCAGCTGGCTAGGTAGTTAAGTCAAATCATTAAGTCAGTTGGCTATACAGCTGGTTAGCTAGTTAAAAAGCTAGATAAGTCAGATGGGTAGCCATCTGGCCAGCTAGTTATTTCAGCTAGTTAAGTCACCTGGCCAGCTAGGAAGCTCGCTATATAAGTCAGCTTGTTATGTCAGCTAGCTATCTACTTAAGTAAGCTAGTTAAGTCAGCTGGCTAGCTAGATAGCTAGCTAGGTAGCAAGCTAGTTAAGTCAGGTAGTTAAACCAGCTGGCTAGCTAGGTAACTATCTGGTTAAGTCAGCAAGTAAAGTCAAAATGCAAGCTAGTTAAGTCAGGGGGTAATGTCAACTGGCTAGCCAGCTGCATAGCTGGGTAACTATCTAGTTAAGTCAGCTGGCTAGCCAGTTAACTAGCTAGCTAAGTAAATTGGTTGTCAGCTTACTAGTCAGCTGGTTAGCTAGAAAGATAGATAGCTAAGTCAGCCGGCAAGCCAGCAGGCTACGTAGGTACCTAGTTAGTTAAGTCAGCTGGCAATCCAGCTGGCCACCTTGGTAGCTAGGAAGTTAGGTCACCATGCTAGACAGCTGGCTAGTTAGTTAAGTAAGCTAGTTAAGTCAGCTGGCTAGAAAACTGGCTAGCTAGGTGGCTAGAGAGTTAAATAAGCTGTCTAGCATGTGGGCTAGATTGTTAAGTCACCTAGTAAAGTTAGCTGGCTAGCCAACTGGCTAGCTAGGTAGCTTGCTACAGAAGTTAGCTGGCTAGACAACTGCCTTGCTAGTTAAGTCACTTAGATAAGTCAGCTGGTTAGCCAGCTGGCTAGCTATATAGCAAGCTAATTAATTCAGCTGAGTAGCAAACAGGCCAGATATTTAAGTCAGCTCATTAAGTCAGCTTGCTAGCTAGGTTGCAAGCTAGGTAAGTCAGTTGGCTAACCAACTCGCTAGCTAATTCAGTCAGCTAGTTAAGTCAGCTGGTAATCCAGCTAACTAACTATGTAGAGAGTTAGGTAAGTCAGCTGGCTAGACATCTGTCTAACTAGTTAAGTCAACTAGTTAAGTCAGCTGTCTAGCCAGCTGGCTAGCTAGGTAGCCAGCTAGTTTAGTCAGCTGACTAGCCAGCTCTCTAGCTAGTTAAATCAGTTAGCTAATTCAGCTGGCTTCCAAGCTGGCTACCTAGGTAGCTAGCTAGTTAAGTCAGCTGGCAAGCCAACTGGCTAGCTGGTTAAATCAGCTAGGTAATTCAGCTGGCCAGTTAGCTGGCTAGCTAGATAAGTCAGCTAGTTAAGTCAGCGTGCTTGCCAGCAGGATAGTTGGTTATGCCAGCTAGTTAAGTCAGCGGTTTAGCCAGCTGGCTAGCTAGGCAGCTATCTAGTTAAGTCAGCTGGCTAGCTCGGTAACTAGCTTGTTAAGTCAGCTGGCTAGCTATTAAGTCAGTTAGTTAAGTCAGCTGGCTAGCCAGTTGACTATCAGGGTAGCTATCAAGTTAAGGTAGCTGACTAGCCAAGTGGCTAGCTAGTTAAGTCCCCTAATTAAAGCACCTATTTAAGTCAGCTCGCTGGCCAGTAGGTTAACTGGACATTTAGGCAGTTCAGTCAGCGGGTAAGGCAGCAGGTTATGTAGGTAGCTAGCTAGTTAAGTCTGTTGGCTAGCCAGAAGGCTGCTTTTATTAAGTCAGCTAGTTAAGTCAGCTGGCTAGGCTGCTGGTTTTTTAGGTAGCTAGGCATTTAAGTCTACTCTCTAGCCAGCTGACCAGCTAGTTAAGTCAGCAAGTTTAGTCAGCTGGCTAAAGAGTTTGGTATCTAGTTAAGTAAGCACAATAAGTCAGTTGTCTAGCCAGCTGGCTGGCTTCTTAAAAAAC
>NW_007248178.1:0-1513 GCF_000164805.1 Carlito syrichta
GGAAACTACATGGCCTCTGCCTAATAAAAGAGAAGAAATCTGTTTTCCACGGTTCCTCTAGCAAAAAATCTACATGACATCTTACTAAGGGCTAAAAAAGAATCAGGGTTTCGAAAGAGTAATCAAGAGAATGAGAGTCTTCACATACAGGCACGACATGGCCTCCAACTAAGTACGAATAAAGAAACATTGTTGTACGCGCCCTGAATCCAAAAATTCCCAGGTTGTCTGCTATGGGACAAACAAGAAACAGATCTTCGAGCTCCCCAAATGTCTCAGAGCAATTTACCATCCGGATATTATGAATCGGTCATTTCAGGATTCCAGCATCATTCTGGTCCTCTTAAAAGTTGTAAAGGGTATTGGAAACTCCAAATTACTTATGTTTCTCAGAACAACTAAGGCCAGATTCCAGGACAAAAAGAATCTAAAAGAATCTTCTTGCCATATTTGGATGTAACTTTGGTCTTACGTTGAACACTGGAATCCTTCTCCTTCCATGTCTCTTGTTACTTTGAGAAGGGACAAGGGTTTTACACTTGCCAAATGTTTACTAAATACTTTTCATTGTAACCAGGAAACATGGAATCCACGAACCTAGGAAACTTCTGGGCATCTGACTCTTTATATACTGAATTTGGAATCCAAATCGACAGGAAAATCAGGGCATCTTACTGAGAATTAAAAGGAAATCCGGTTCTAGGGGTTCTCATTTTCCGGAATCTACAGGGTCTCTTGATAAGGTTTAATCAGCAATCTGGGCTTCTCGGTCCCTACTTTTTCAGAGCTACTTGCTCCATGGTTACGCCAAATCTGTCATTACACATCCTCAGGATCTTTATGGTCCACTTGTTAGTTGTAATCAAGGATTTGGCCCTAGAAATCCTTTTTTTTCCAGGGACCATCTACGACCATAAATATATTCCCCAGAATCAAAAGGTATATTGGTACAAAATTCCTCGATTCAGGTGACCTCAAAGTACAGAAAATTCTTGTGGGTGGAATTCAGGTTTGGGTTTGGAATATTCCACATTTTGGGGATGTCTTGTGAAGGGGAACCAGGAATCTTGGATTCCAGTTCGCAAAGAACATTATGTACGTCTTTCCCTTGATATCCAAAAACTTGAAATATTGGTCTCCGTGAACTGTCTTGGCATCCTGCATAGTGAAGCAGGAAGCTGGGTAATGGAGGTCGTCATATACAGGAACCTACACGTCATATTGCTAAGGAAGTATTAGGAATCTTCCTTATATGAGTCCTTAATCCCAAAACTACTGGCCGTCTTCTTAAGAGGTAACCACGAATCACGATTTTGAAGTCGGAATCTGGGCAATGGGAGTACTCACATACAGGAAACATCACTGGCTCTTGCTAAGTAAAAATAAGGAAACTGCGTTTCTCGTGTCCTTAATCGTAAAAAATAACTCAGACGTCTTCCTATGGGCTAAACACGAATCATCGTGTTTTTGAGCATGAATCTGGGAAATGGAGTCCTTATTAACACGCAACAAC
>NW_007248178.1:2225-8332 GCF_000164805.1 Carlito syrichta
CAAGGTAACCATGTATCTAGGAAACATCTGGGCATCTGCATTTTATATACAGAGATGGAATCCACATGGACAGGAAAATCAGGGCATCTTGCTGAGAAAGTAAAGGGAATCCGGTCTTGGAGTTCTCAATCGCCTAAATCTACAAGGTCTCTTGATTAAGTTTAATCAGCAATCTGGGCTTCTATGTCGCCACATTTTTAGTGTGTCTTTTGAAAAGGGACCAGGAATCTTGGGTTCAAATACATGAAGAACTTTATGGGAGCCTTTCTCATGATATCCAAGCAACTGGAATTCTAGGTCATCACGAAATATCTTGGCGTCTTGCTGAGAATGAAGCAGGAATTTCAGTAATGGGAGTCCTCATATGCAGAACACTACACAACCTGTTGCTACGGAAGAATAATGAATCTTGATTACACGAGTCCTCCATCACAAAAACCAATAGAGTTTCTTGCTAAGAGATAAGCACCATTCAGGTTTTGGGAGTAGGAATCTGGATAATGGGAGTCCTCATATACAGGAAACTGCACTGTCTATTGCTAAAGGAGTAATACAAATCTGGATTACACGTGTCCTCCATCCCAATTAGAACTTCAGGGTGTCTTGCTAAGAGCAAACTACGAATTTGGGTTATTGAAGCATAAACTAGGGAAATGAAATCCTCATATACAGGCAACTGCACTGACTTTCCTAAGAAAGAATAAGGAATGTGGATGACATATTTTCTCAATCCACAAAAAAGTACACGACGTCTTCCTAAGATCTATACAAGAATCAAACTTTCGAAGCCAGTATCAGGGAACAGGAGTACTCTTATACAGGCAACTGCACGGCTGTTGCTAAAAATAAAGAATCTCGGTTATACTAGTACTCAGTCCTGAAAATATACAGGGCAACTTGCTGACGACTAAAGAAGAATCAGGGATTCGAGGCTTTAATGTGTGTAATAGCAATCCTCATATACAGGTAACTACATGACCTCTTGCTAAGAGAAAATAAGAAATCTGTTTTTCACGGTTCCTCCATCAAAAAATCTGCATGGCGTCTTACTAAGGGCTAAACAAGAATCAGGGTTTCGAACCAGGAATCTAGTGAAAGATAGTTCTCACATACAGGACACTACATTGCTTCCAACTAAGTACGAAAAAAGAATCATTGTTGTACGCGTCGTCAATCCAAAAAATTCCCAGGGTATCTGCTATTGGACAAACAAGAAACAGAGCTTCAAGCTCCCAAATGTTGCAGAGAAATTTAGAAAGCAGATATTATGAATCAGTCATTTCAGGACTCCAGCAACATTCTGGTCCTCTTAAAAGTTGTAAATGGGTATTGGGCACTCCAAGTCCATTAGGTTCCTCGAAACAACTAAGGCCAGAATCCAGGACAAAAAGAATCTTCTTGCCATATTTGGATGTAACTCTGGTCTTATGGTGAATTCTGTAATCCTTCCCGTTCCGTGTCTCTTTTTATTTTGAGACGGTACAAGGGTTTTGCACTTGCCAAATGTTTAATACGTACTTTTAATGGCAACCAAAAATCATGGAATCGACGTCCCTAGGAAACTTCTGAGTATCTGTCTTTTAATATACTGAATTTGGAATCCACATCAACAGGAAAAATCAGGGCGTCTTACTGAGAACGAAAAGGAAATCCGTTTCTAGGAGTTCTTATTTTCTGGAATCCACAGGGCCTCTTGATAAGGTTTAATCAGCAATCTGGGCTTCTGGGTCCCTACATTTTCAGAGCCAGTTGCTCCGTGGTTATACTAAATCTGTCAATAAAGATCCTCAGGATATTTCTGATACTCTTGTTCGTTGCAATCAAGGATTTGGCCTTAGAAATCCTTTTCTTTCCAGGGACCATCTTTGAATATAATCATATTCCCCAGAATCAAAAGGTATATTGGTAAAAAATTCCTCAATTCAGGTTACCACAAAGTACAGAAAATTCTTGTGGGTGGGTAGGTAGGATTGGCGTTTGGTTTGGAATATTCCACATTTTGGGGATGTCTGTGAAGGGGAACAAGGAATCTTGGATTCCAGGTCCCAAAAAACATTATGGACGTCTTTTTCTTGATATCCAAAAAACTGGAATTCTCGGTCTCTAGGAACTATCTTAGCATCCTGCAGAGTGAAGCAGGAAGCTGGGTAACGGAGGTCATCATATACAGGAAATTACACGTCATATTTCTAAGGAAGTATAAGGAATCTTCCTTATATGAGTCCTCAATCCTAAAACTACAGGCCGTCTTCCTAAGAGGTAACCACGAATCAGGTTTTTGAAGTAGGAATCTGGGTAATGGGAGTCCTCACACACAGGAAATTACACAGCCTATTGCTAAGAAAGAATAAGGAATCTGCGTTACTCAGGTCCTCAATCCTAAAAAAATTTCAGTTCATCTTGCAATGGGCTAAACACGAATCATCGTGTTTTCGAACATGAATCTAGGAAATGGATTCCTTATTTGCAGGCAACTACATGACCTTTGGCTAAGAAAAATAAGGAACCTGGGTTACACGAGTCCTCAATCCCAAAAATCTACAGAGCAACTTGGAAATTGTTAAAAAGGAATCAGAATTTCGAATCAGGATGTATCTAATGAGAGTCAAAATATACAGGAAAATACAAAGCACCAAGCCAAGGAAGAAAAAGAATTGGGTTTATAGCTGTCCTCAGTCCTAAAAATCAACAGGCCATCTGCTGTGGGCTAAACAAGAATCAAGGTTTAAAAGCTGGAACATAGGTAATAGCAGTCCTCATATGCAGAATCTATATGATCTCTAGCTAAGGAGAACTAAGAAACCACATTTACAAGGTTCCTCTGTCACAATATCTACATGACATCTTGCTAATAGCAAAACAAGAATCAGGGTTTAAAAACAGGATTCTGGGGAAAGGGAGTCCTCATATACAGACATTACACGGCCCCTCAGTAAAGAAGAATAAGGAATCTGTGATACACTAGTCCACAATCCGAAAAATTCTCAGGGTGTCTTGCTGCGGTATAAACAAGAATCAAGGCTTCGAGCTTATCTCATGTTTAAAACATCAGGTTGTCTTGCTATGGGCTAAACACGAATCATGGTGTTTTTGAGCATGAATCCGGGAAATGGAGTCCTTACTTACAGGCAACTCCTTGACGTGTTGCCAAGAAAGAATAAGGAATCTTGGTGACACGAGTCCTCAATCCCAAAAATCTACAGAGCATCTTGGATACTGCTAAAAAATAATCAGAGTTTTGAAGCAGGATGTATCTAATGAGAGTCCTATTATACAGGAGAATACACAGCACCTTGGAAGAAAGAAAAAAACAGGGGTTATAGCAGTCCTCAGTCCTAAGAATCAATAGGCCATCTACTGTGGGCTAAAAAAGAATCAGGGTTTAGAAGCTGGAACATAGTTACTAGCAGTCCTCATATACAGAATCTACACGATCTCTAACTTAGGAGAAATAAGAAACCTCTTTTACACGGTTCCTCCATCCCAATATCTACATGACATCTTGCTAATGGCAAAACAAGAATCAGGGTTTCCAAACAGGAATCTGGGGAAAGGGAGTCCTAATATACAGGATATTACACGACCCCACGCTAAGGAGGAATAAGGAATCTGTGATACACTAGCCCACAATCCGAAAAATTCTCAGGGTGTCTTGCTGAGGCATAAACAAGAATCAAGACTTCAAGCTCGTCTCATGTTTCAGAGATATTTGGCTTGTGGGTATTATGAATCAGTCATTTCAGGACTCCAGCAACATTCTGGTCCTCTTGAGAGTTGTAATCTGGTCTGGTAGTACAAGTCTCTTAGGTTCCTTGCGACAATTAAGGCCAGATTCCTGGATAAAAAGAATCATTTTGTCATATTTGTATGTAACTTTGTTCTTAAGATAAATTTGGTAATCCTTAAATTTCCGTTTGTACTTTATTTCTAGAGGGGCCAAGTGTTTGCCGTTGTCACATATTTAGTACGAATTATTAAAATGTAACCAGGATTCATAGAATCCACGTCCCTAGGAAACATCTGGGCATCTGCATAATGTATACAGAATTTGGAATCCACATGGACAGGGAAAATCAGGGCATCTTGCTGAGAACGGAAAGGGAATCCGGTTCTTGGAGTTATCAATTGCCTAAATCTACAAGGTTTTGATAAGGTTTAAAGAACAATCTGAGCTTCTATGTCGCCATATTTTTAGTGTGACTTTTGAAAAGGGACCAGGAATCTTGGCTTCCAATTCCTCAAGAACTTTATGCGTCTTTCTCTTGATATCAAAGCAACTGGAAATCTAGGTCACCAGGAAATATCTTGATAAGGTTTAATCAGCAATCTGGGCTTCTGGATCCCTACATTTTCAGAGCTACTTGCTCCGTGGATACACTAAATCTGTCATTAGAGATCCTCACAAACATTCTTGTCCTCTTGTTAGTTGTAATCAACACTCTGGCCCTACAAATCCTTTTGTTTCCTAGGATCATCTACGACCATAATCATATTCCCCAGAATCAAAAGGTATATTGGTACAAAATTAATCGATTCTGTTGACCTCAAATTACAGAAAATTCTTGTGGGAAGTCAGGTCGGAATTGGGATGTTGGGTTTGGAGGATTCCAAATTTTGGGAAGGTCTTGTGAAGGGGAACCAGGAATCTTGGATTCCAGTTCCCAAAGAACATTATGGAAGTCTTTCTCTTGATATCCAAAGAATTGGAATTCTCGGTCACCAGTAACTGTCTCAGCATCCTGGAGAGTGAAGCGGAAACCTGGGTAATGGGAATCGTCATATACAGGAGCATAAATATCATATTGCTTAGGAAGTATAAGGAATCTAGTTTACATGAGTCCTCAATCCCAAAAACTACAGACCGTCTTCCTAAGTGGTAACCACGAATCAGGTTTTTGAAGTAGGAATCCGGGTAATGGGAGTCCTCACATACAGGAAACTTCACTGTCTCTTGCTAAGTAAGAATAAGGAAACTGCGTTACTCGTGTCCTCTATCACAAAAAAACACTCAGTTCGTCTTCCTATGGGCTAAACACGAATCAGGTGTTTTTAGCATGAATCTGGGGAAATGGAGTCCTTAAATACAGGAAACTACATGACCTTTTGCTAAGAAAGAATAAGGAATCTTGGTTACATGAGTCCTCAATCCCAAAAATATACAGAACATCTTGGAAAGTGCTAAAAAGAATCAGAGTTTCGAAGCAGAATGTATCTAATGAGAGTCCTAATATACAGGAATGTGCACATCCCCTTGCCAAGGAAGAAAAAGAATCTGGGTTATAGCAATCCTCAGGCCTAAAAATCAACAGGCCAACTGCTGTGGGCTAAACAAGTATCAGTGTTTAGAACGTGCAACATAAGTATTAGCAGTCATCATATATAGAATCTACACGATCCCTTGCTAAGGAGAAATAAGAAACCTGTTTCACATGGTTCCTCCATCCCAATATCCACATGACATCTTGCTAAGGGCTAAACAAGAATCAGGGTTTCCAAACAGTGTTCTTGGGAAAGGGAGTTCTCATATACAGGACATTACACAGCCACTCGCTAAGGATGAATAAGGAATCTGTGATACACTAGTCCCCAATCCGAAAAATTCTCAGGGTGTCTTGCTAGAGGATGAACAAGAATCTGGGCTTCGTGCTCGTCTCATGTATCAGAGATATTTGGCTTGTGGTTATTATGAATCAGTCATTTCAGAACTCCAACAACATTCTGGTCCTCTTGAGAGTTGTAATCGGGTATCTGGTAGTACAAGTCCCTTAGGTTCCTCGGGACAATCAAGGCCAGATTCCCGGAAGAAAAGTATCATCTTGCCGTATATGGATGTAACTTTGCTCTTAAGATGAACTTGGTGATCCTTAAATTCCGTTTGTACTTTATTCGCAGAGGGGCCGAAGGTTTTGCAGTTGCCAAATATTTAGTACGAATTATTAAAATGTAACCAGGATTCATGGAATACACATCCCTAGGAAACATCTGGGCATCTGCATTTTTGTATACAGAGTTTCTTGCTGAGAATGGAAAGGGAATCGTGTTCTTTGTAGTTCTAAATCGCCTAAATCTACAACGTCTCTTGATAAGGTTTAATCAGCAATTCTGGG
>NW_007248179.1:0-93949 GCF_000164805.1 Carlito syrichta
TCTTTGGATCCACATCACGAGGGAAAATCAGGGCATCTTGCTGAGAACGAAAAGGAAATTCGGTTCTAGGAGTTCTCATTCGCCAGAATCTACAGGGCCTCTTGATAAGGTTTAATCAGCAATCTGGGATTCAGGGTCGCTACGTTTTTCAGAGCTACTAGCTCGGTAGATACCCTTAATCTGTCATTACAGATCCCCAGGAACATTCTATTCTCTTGATAGTTGTAATCGTGGATCTGGCCAAAATATTCTTCTGTGTCTTAGGAACATCTAGGACCAAAATCAGGGACCCCATGAATCAAATGACATATTGGTACAAAAATCCCTCAATTCATGTTACCTCAAACTACAGAAATTTCTTGTGGTCAGCCTGTTGGGAATTGGGACATTGGGTTTAGGTATTTCCACATTTAGAAGATGTCTTGTTAAGGGGAAAAAGGAATCTTGGATTCCAGTTCCGCAATAATATTATGGGAGTCTTTCTCTTGATATCCATAGAACTTTAATTGTAATTCAACAGGAAATATCTCAGCGCCTTGCAGAGAATGCAGCAGGAATCTAGATAATGGGAGTCCTCATATACAGGAAACTGCCTGACCTGTTGCTAAGGAAGAATAAGGAATTTTGGTTGCACGAGTCCTCAGCCCAAAAGTCCACAGGGAGTCTTACTAAGAGGTAACCATGAATCAGGTTTTTAATGTAGGAATCTGGGTAGTGGAAGTCCTCAAATACAGGAAACTGGACTGCCTATTGCTAAGAAAGAATAAGGAATCTGGGTTACACCTGTCCTCAATCCCTAAAAAACTTCAAGGTGTCTTGCTAAGGGCTAAACACAAATCAGGGATTTTGAAGCATGAACCTGCGGAAATGGGGTCCTCATATACAGGCAAATACACAGCCTTTTGCTAAGAAAGAATACGGAATCTGGGCTACATGTATTCTCTATCCCAAAAGAACTACAGGGCCTCTTGCTAAGGGCTAAACAACAATAAGGGATTCGATGCAGGATTGTAGGTAATACTCCAGGCCTTTTGCTAAGGAAAAATAAAAAATCAATTTACACGTTTCCTCAATCAGATAATGTACATGACGTCTTGCTAAGGCCTAAACAAGAATCAGAGTTTCAAATAGGAATCTGGGGAAATGGAGTTCTCATATACAGGACACTACACAACCTTCAGCGAAGGAAGAATAAGGAATCTGTGTTACACGATTCCTCAATCCGAAAATATTCTCAGGACGTCTTGCTACTGAACAAACAAGAATCAGGGATTCGAGCTCCCCACATGTTTTGGAGCTATTTAGCATGTGGATATTAGGAATCAGTCAATTCAGGACTCCAGCAACGTTCTGGTGCTCTTGATAGTTGTAAACGGGTATGTGGTACTACAAGTATGTTAGGTTCCTCTAGACAACTAAGGCCAGATTCCAGCACATAAAGGATCATATTGCCATATTTGAATGAAACCCTTGGTCTTAAAATGAAACTTGTAATTCTCAGACTTCCATTTGTCCTCTTATTTTGAGAGGGGCCGAGGGTTTTGCAGTTTCCAAATGATTAGGAAGTATTTTCAAAGGTAACCAGGAATCACAGATTCCCAGTCCCTAGCAAACTTGTGGGAATCTGTCTTTTTGTATAAAGAGTTGTGTAATACACATCGACAGGGAAAATCAAGGCATCTTGCTGAGAACGAAAAGGGAATCTGGGTTCTGAAAGTTCTCATTCGCAGAAGTCTACAGGGACTCTTGATGAGGTTTAATCAGGCATCTGGGCTATAGGTCCCCATATTGTTAGGGTGTCTTGCACAAGGGAACCAGGAATCTTGAATTCCAATTGCCCAGGAAACTTCTGGGGGTCTTTCAATTGATATCCAAACAACTTGAATTATACATCACCACGAAATATCTCAGTGTCTTGCTGAGAAAGAAGCAGGAATCTGGTTAAAGGGCATCCTCATATACAGGAAACTTCATGACTCTTGCGAAGGATGAATAAGGAATCTGGGCTACATGGGTCCTAAATACCGCAAATCTACATTGAGTCTTGCTAAGGGCTAAAGAAAATCAGGGCATCGAGCACCCCTCATGTTTTAGAGCTATTTGTCATGTGGATATTATGAATTAATCATTCCTGGACTCCAGCAACTCTCTGGAACTCTTGATAGTTGTGAAAGAGAATCTGGCATTAAAAATCCATTTAGATACTCGGAAACTCTGACTCCAGATCCAGGAAATTCTCTCGGATTTTTTTAATGTAAACCCTGACCTCAGTGTTACCTCGTACCCCAGAAACTTCAGTGGCTCCGCTGTCCTTTATTAGGACTTTTGTTTTAGGTGCTCCATTTCTTTAGGAGATATTATTGGGAGGAAACCAGGAATCTTAGATTCCACGTCCCCAGACATATTCTTGTCATTTTTCTATGGGTATACCAGAGTCTGGACTTCCAGAGTCAACAGGAAACAGCTCGTCGTTTTGTTTAGAACGAAATAGGAATCTGGGTCACTGTGTCCCTTTGAAAGTTTCTACACGCTTTTACTAAAGAGGAACCAGGATACTTGGTTTCTATGTAACTTGCAAACATCTGGGCATTTGCTAAATTATCCATGGCTTAAGGCGGTGTTCATACCTATGAAAAGCAAATGCTAATCAGGATTCTGGGAGTTCTGCTTCTCATATTATTCATAACAACGTCCTATATATATACCACAAATCGTGCATTGCCTTTCCCCAGGAACGTGTTGCTCCTCTTGATAGTTGCAACTGAGAATGTGGCCTACGGGGCCGTTTGTTTCACAGGGTCTTGTAAGGCCAGATTCCACAATCCACGCAATCTTCTGCCATTTGTTAATGTGACCACTGGCTTCAGGTTTACCTCGTAGTCCAGAAACTATGGCTGGACATTCGTTTTCGCATTGAGAATGTGGTATTAGTGCTTCCCACATATTTAGGATGTTTTCTTAAGGGGGGAAGCAGCAATCTATGAATCCATGTCCCTGGGAAACTTCTTGGTGTATGTGTATTTATATGTAATAGTTTGTACTTCCACATCACCAAAACACGTTCGGGTGACTTTCTGATAATAAAAAAAGGAATGTGGGCTTATGTGAGCCCTGAATCCATTTCTACAGCACTCCATTATAAAGGCTTTTCTGGAATCTGGGCTTCTAGTTCTCCAAATTTTTCAGAGCACGTTGCCACTTGGAAAGACAAGTGTCATTATATATTCCCAGCAGCCTTCTGGTCCTCTTGATTGTTGTAACCAAGAACTAGTCTGTGCAATTCAGTTGGGTTTCTCGGCACATTTTTGTGTAACTCTTGTCTTAAAATTTACCCTGTAATCCTAAAACTTCCGTTTGTGAATCTATTTGATATGGCCTGGGGGTTTTGAGGTTGCTAAGCATGTGGTACATATTTTAAAAGTAACCAGGAATCACAGATTCCACATCCCTGAGAAACACCTGGGCATCTATGTATTTGCAGACAGAATTTTGGAATCCAGATCGTCAGGGAAAATCAAGTCCTATTGCTGAGAATGAGAGGACATTGCGGGTTCACGGGTCCTCAATCATCAAAATCTATATGGCCTCTTGATAAGGTTTAATGAGGAAGCTGGGCTTACAGGTCCTTCCAGTTTTCAGAGCTACTTTCTGCGTGGATACCTAAAATCTCTTATTACAGATCCAAGAAGATTCCAGTCCTTTCAATAGTTGTAATCGAGGATCTGGGACCTACAATTTCATTTGTTTCTTATCAACATCTTCGCCCATAATGCAGTTCCCCATGTATCAACTGGCATTTTGCGACAAAATCCCTCGCATCAGATTGCCTCAAAATACCGAATTTTCCTGTGGTCAGACTGGTGGGAATTGGGATATTGGGTTTAGAATATTCCACATTTTTACGATGTCTTGTTAAGGGGAACCTGGAAACTTGGATTACAGTTCACAGGGACTATATGGGAGTCTTGCTATTGATATCCAAACAACTGGAATTCTATGTTCATCAGGAAATATCTCGTGTATTGCTGAGAATTCAGCAGGAATTTGCCTAATGGGAGTACTCATATATGGGAAACTAAATGGCGTCTTACTATGGAAGAATAAGGAATCTCGGTTACACGAGTCCTCAAATCCCAAAAACCTACAGGGAGTCTTGCTAAGAGAGAAAAAAAGTATCAGGGATTTGAAGCATGAATCTGGGGAACGGGAGTCCTCATATACAGGAAACTTCACAACCTCTTGCTAAGGCTGAACAAGGAATCTGGGTTACACATGTCCTCGATCCTAAAAATCTACAGGGCGTCTTTCTAAGGGCTAAACAAGAATCAGGGTTTCGAAGCAGGAGTCTCGGTAATGGAAGAATTCATATACAGGAAACCACACAGCCTCTACCTAAGAGACGATAAGGAATCTGGTTTTCACGAGTCCTCAATGCCAAAATTCTATGGGGTGTCTTGCTAAGGGCTAAACAAGAATCAAGATTTCGAAGCAAGAATCTGGGGAATGGGAGTCATCATATACAAGAAACTACACGGGCTCTTGCAAAAGAAGAATAAGGAATCTGGGTTATAAGAGTCCTTCATTCCAAAAATGCGTAGGTAAGGCCTACAAGACTCGGACTTTGACATCCCCATAATTTTCAGAGCTGTTTCCTATGTGCATATTAGGAATCAGTCATTCCAGAAGTCCCGCAACATTCTGGTCATCTAGGTAGTTTAAACGAAAATATGGCACTACAAGTCCAATTAGATTATGGATCCTCTAAGGCCAAATTCCAGGACACAAGTAATCATCTCGGGTTTTGTGA
The DNA here is from genome assembly GCF_000164805.1 of Carlito syrichta. Taxonomy (NCBI): domain Eukaryota; kingdom Metazoa; phylum Chordata; class Mammalia; order Primates; family Tarsiidae; genus Carlito; species Carlito syrichta. Next base: position 4,808 of record NW_007248179.1, read on the forward strand.
ATGTAAAGCCTGAGTTCAGAACTCCCTCATACACAAGAAACTTCTGGTAGTTCAGCTATTCGAAATTAGGACCTTGGGTTTAGATGTTGCACCATGTTTAGAAGGTATTTTTAGGTGGGCATGAGGGTCTTGGTTTCCAACTCCATAGGAACATTCTGGAGTCTTTCTATTTGGAGCCACGTGTCTGGACTTCTAGGGAAAGGGGAAACATCTGGTCGTTCGTCTGAGAACGAAACAGGAATCTCGGACACTATGTCCCCAGAGAGCTTCTACTCCTGTTACCAATGTGGAACAAAGAATATCAGTTTGCATGTGACCAGCATACTTCTGGGCAGTTGTTAATTTTTCCCTGGCTTAAGGTAGTTTTCATACCTAGAATCCTACACGAAATTTCTAAATGCTAATCAGGAATTTGGAGTCCCAGTCTCCACACTTTTCAGGACTAATTCCTGTATACGTACCACAAATCTGTCATTACCAATTCCCAGGAATCTGCTGCTCCTCTTCTGACTTGTAATGAAGAATCTGGCCATTTGCTCGGCTATTTTTGCAGAAGGCTGTAAGACCAGATTCCACAACCCAAGGAATCGTGTCGCCATTTTTCGTGTGATTTCTCACTTCAGGTTTACCTCCTAATCCAGAAACTACTGCTGGAATTTTAGATTGATATTCGTAACATGGGATTAGTTGTTCCCAAATATTTAGGACGTATTCTTAAAGGGTATCCAGCAATCTTGGATTCCAGGGCCCTTCTGACCTTTTGGGGTTATGATTGTTTGTATATAATAGTTTGTACTTCCAGGTCGCCAGGTAACTTGTGGGAGTCTTACTGAGATCAAAAAGAATCTGGGTTACGGGGTCGCCAAAAAAAGAATTCTACGTGGACACCTTATGAGGGTTAATCTGGAATCTGGGATTCTATTTCCACACATTCTTTAGGGCTGGAGGTCTCTTGGATATGACAACTTCCTCATTATAGATTGTCAGCAAATTTCTGGTCTTCTTGAGAGTTGTAACCGAGAATGTGGACCCTCAAGTCCGTTGGGTTCTTCGGGACAACAAAGGGCAGATTCCAGGACCCAAAGAATCTTATTGCCATATTTGTATGTAACTATTGCCTTAAGATGTACCTTGTAATCCTAAAACTTCTGTTAGTCCTTCTACTCTGATTGGGGCCTGGTGTTTTGAGGTTGCCAAATATATATTACGTACTTTTAGGGGTAACCAGGATTCATGGATTCCACGACCCTAGGAAATTTCTGGCCATCTGCCTATTTATATACAGAGTTTTTGGATCCACATCACGAGGGAAAATCAGGGCATCTTGCTGAGAACAAAAATGAAATCGTGTTCTAGGAGTTTTCATTTGCCAGAATCTACAGGGCCTCTTGATAAGGTTTAATCAGCAATCTGGGCTTGAGGGTCCCTACATTTCTCAGAGCTACTAGCTCCATAGATACCCTTAATCTGTCATTACAGAACCCCAGCAACATTCTATTCTGTTCATAGTTGTAATCGTGTATCTGGCCTAAATATCCTTTTGTAGTTATGAATATCAAGGACCATAATCAGGTACCCTTGGAATCAAATGGAATATTGATACCAAATCCCGTGATTCAGGTTACATCAAACTACAGAGATTTATTATTGTCGGTCTGGTGGGAATTTGGATATTGTGTTTAGAGATTCTACATTTTGGGGAGGTCTTGTTAAAGGGAACAATGTATCTTGAATTCCAGTTCCCCAACAACCTTATGGGAGTCTTTCTCTTGAAATCCAAACAACTGGAATTCTAGACCACCATGAAATATCTCAGCCACTTGCTGAGAATGAAGCAGGAATCTGGGTAATGGGAGTCCTCAAATACAGGAAACTACCCTGCCTCTTACTAAGGAAGCATAAGGAATTTAGGTTGCACGTGTCCCCAGCCCAAAAATTCACAGAGCGTCTTATTAAGAGGTAACCATTTATCAGGTTTTTAATGTAAATATCTGGGTAGTGGGAGTGCTCAAACACAGGAAACTGGACAGCCGATTGTGAAGAAAGAATAAGGAATCTGGGTTACACGTGCCCTCAATCCCTAAAAAACTTCAGGGCGTCTTGATAAGTGCTAAACAAGAATCAGGGTTTTTGAAGCATGAACCTGCGGAAATGGGGTCCTCATATACAGGAAAATACACGGCCTTTTGCTAAGAAAGAATACAGAATCTGGGTTACACGTGTTCTCTATCTCAATAGAAGTACAGGGCCCCGTGCTGAAGGCTAAGAAGAATGAGGGATTCGAAGTAGGAATGTGGGTAATACTCCTCATAAAAGGAAACTTCAAGGGCTCTTGCTTAGGAAAAATAAGGACTCTTTTTTACACGGTTCCACAATCAGATAATGTACATGGAGTCTTGCAGAGGGCTAAACAAGAATCAGGGTTTCAAAACAGGAATCTGGGAAAAGGGAGTCCTAATATACAGGACACTACACCGCCACCAGCGAAGGAAGAATACGGAATCTGTGTTACACGAGTCCTCAATCCGAAAAAATTCTCAGGAAGTCTTGCTACTGAACAAACAAGAATCAGGGATTTGAGCTCCCCACATGTTTTGGAGCTGTTTAGCATGTAGATATTCGGAATCAGTCAATTCAGGACTCCAGCAACATTCTGGTGCTCTTGATAGTTGTAAACGGGTATCTGGTACTACAAGTACGTTAGGTTCCTCGAGACAACTAAGGTCAGATTCTAGCACATAAAGGATCATATTGGCATATTTGGATGAATCTCTTTGTCTCAAGAAGAACCTTGTAATTCTCAGGTTTCCATTTGTCCTCTTATTTTGAGAGGGGCCGAGGGTTTTGCAGTTGCCAAATGTTTAGTAAGTATTTTTAAAGGAAATCAGGAATTATGGATTCCCGGTCCCTAGGAAACTTGTGGGAATCTGTCTTTTTGTATACAGAGTTTGGAATACATATCGATAGGGAAAATCAAGGCATCTTGCTGAGAAAAAAAAAAACAGAATCTGGGTTCTTGGAGTCCTCATTCACCGAAGTCTACAGGGCCTCTTGATTAGGTTTAATAAGGAATCTGGGCTTCTAGAACCGCATATTGTTAGGGTTTCTTGTACAACGGAACCAGGAATCTTGGATTCCAAATACCCAGGAAACTTCTGGGAGTATTCTAGTTGATATCCAAACAATATGAATTCTACATCACAACGAAATATCTCAGTGTCTTGCTGAGAATGAAGCAGGAATCTGGGTAATGGAAGTCCTCATTTACAGGAGACTTCATGACTCTTGCGAAGGATGTATAAGGAATCTGGGCTACATGGGTCCAAAATACTGAAAATCTACAATTTCATTTAGACACTCGTAACCTCTGGCTCCAGATCCAGGACACAGGAAATTTTCTCGGATTTTTTGTATGTAAACCCTGACCTCAGTGTTACCTCATACCCCAGAAACTTCAGTGGCTCTGTTGTTCGTTATTCGGACTTGGGTTTAGGTATTCCATTTTTTTAGGGGGTATTATTGGGAGGGAACCAGGTATCTTAGATTCCACATCCCAAGACATATTCTTCTCATCTTTCTATGGGTCTACCAGAGTTTGGACATCCAGGCCAACAGGAAACATCTCGTCGTTTTGCTTAGAACGAAATAGGAATCTGGGTCACTGTGTCCCTTGAAAGTTTCTACACGCTTTACCTAAAATGAACCAGGAAACTCGGTTTCCATGTAACTTGCAAACATCTGGGCATTTGCTAAATTATCCGTGGCTTAAGGTGGTGCTCATACCTAAGAATCGACAGGGACTTTAGCAAATGTTAATCTGGAATCTGGGAGTCCTGGTACTCATATTATTCAGAGCAACGTCCTATATGCATAGCACAAATCGGGCATTGCTGTTCCCCAGGAACGTGTTGCATCTCTTGATAGTTGTAACTGAGAATCTGGCCTACTGGTCCATTTGTTTCACAGGGTCCTGTAAGGCCAGATTCCACAATCCACGCAATCACCTGCCATTTGTTAATGTGATCACTGGTTTCAGGTTTACCTCGTAGTCTAGAAACTACTGCTGAACATTCATTTTCGCATTGAGAATGTGGGATTAGGGGTTTGCACATATTTAGGAAGTATACATAAGGGGGATCCAGCAATCTTCGATTTCAGGACCCTGGGAAACTTCTTGGTGTATGTGTATGGGTATGTAAGAGTATGTACTTCTACGTCACCAGAAAATGTCTGGGCGACTTCCTGATAATAAAAAACGAATGTGGGTTATGGGAGGCCTCAATCCATTTCTACAGGGCTCCGTTATAAGGTCTTATCTGGAATCTGGGCTTCTAGTTCCCAAATTCTTCAGAGCATTTTGCCACTTTGAAAGGACAAGTGTCATTATAGATTCCCAGCAACCTCTGGTCCTCTTGATTGTTGTAACCAAGAAACAGCCCATGCAATTCAGTTGGGGTTCTCGGCACAACTAAAGGCAGATTACAGGACTAAGGCATCATCTCTCCATATTTGTGTGTAACTCTTGCCTTAAGATGTACCCTGTAACCCTAAAACTTTCATTTGTGAATCTATTTGATATGGCCTGGGGTGTTGGGGTTGCTATGCAAGTAGCACATATTTTTAAAGGTAACCAGAATCACGTTTTCCACGTCCCTGGGAAACAACTTGGCATCTGTTTATTTGCATACAGAATTTTGGAATCCAGATTGCCAGGGGAAATGAGACTCTTGCTGAGAATGAGAAGAGAATGCGGGATCAGGGTTCCTCAATCGTCATATTTATATGGCCTCTCGATAAGGTTTAATGAATAATCTGGTCTTGTAGGTCCTTCCGTTTTTCAGAGCTACTTGCTACGTGGATACGAAAAATCTCTTATTACAGATCCAAGTAGATTCCGGTCCTTTCAATACTTATAATAGAGTATCCAAACCTACAATTTCGTTTGTTTCTTATGAACATCTTTGGCCCTAATCCAGTTCCCCAGGTATCAACTGGCATTTTCGACAAAATCCCTGGCTTCAGGTTACCTCAAAATACTGAAATTTCCTCTGATTAGGCTGGTGGAAATTGGGATATTGGGTTTAGAATATTCCACATTTTTACGATGTCTTCTTTTTTTTTTGAGTTGGAGTCTCACTCTGTTGCCCAGACTGTAGTGCAGTGGCCGCTCCCGGCCACTGCAGCCTTGACCTGCTGGGCTCCGGCAATCCTTCCACCTCAGTCTTCTGAGTAGCCAGAATTACAGGCATGTGCTACCAAGCCCAGCTGATTTTTTTATTTATTGTAGAGATGAGATCTCGCTGCCCAGGTGGGTCTCGAACCCGCAGGCTCAGGCAATCCACTCACCTCAGTCTCCCAAAAGCGCTGGATTCAGGCTGAGCCACCGACCCCGGCTTTACGATGTCTTCTTAAGGGGAACCTTGAAGTTTGGATTACAGTTCCCATGTACTATATTGGAGTCTTTCTATTGATATCCAAACAACTGTAATTCTATGTTCATCAGGAAGTATCTCGGGTGTAGCTGAAAATTAAGCAGGCATTTGCGAAATGGTAGTCCTCATATACGGGAAACTTCATGGCCTCTTACTTGGATGAACAAGGATAATGGGTTACACATGTCCTCGATCCTAAAAATCTACAGGGCGTCTTGTTAAGGGCTAAACAAGAATCAGGATTTTGAAGCAAGAACCTGGGGAATGGTTGTAGTCATATACAGGAAACTACACGGACTCTTGCTAAAGAAGAATAACGAATCTGGCTTATACGAGTCCTCAATTCGTAAAATGTTCAGGGCATCTTGGTAAGGCCTGCAAGTTTCGGTCTTTGACGTTGCCATATTATTCAGAACTCTATCCTATTTGCATATTAGGAATCACTCATTCCAGAAGTCCTGCAACATTCTGGTCCTCTCGATAGTTTAAACAAAATTATGGCACTACTATTCCATTTAGATACTGGATCCTCAAACGCCAAATTCCAGGACACAAGTTATCATCTCGGGTGTTTTGAATGCTAGCTTGAGTTCAGGATTACCTCGTACTCCAGAAATTTCTGGTACATCAGCTATTCGGAATTAGGACCTTGGGTTTAGATGTTGCACCATGTTTAGAAGGTATTTTTGGGAGGGCACCAAGATCTTGGTTTACAAGTCCATAGGAGCATTCTGGAGTCTTTCTATTGGGAGCCACGTAACTGGACATCTAGGGAACGGGGAAACATCTGCTCGTTCTTCGGAGAACGAAAAGGAATCTCAGAAACTATGTCCACAGGAAGTTTCTACTCATGTTACCAATGTGGAACAAGGAAAATCAGTTTGCTTGTGACCAGAAAACTTCTGGGCAGTTGTTAATTTTTCCCTGGCTTAAGGTAGTTCTCATACCTAGAAGCCTACAGGAATTTTCCAAATGCTAATCAGGAATTTGGAGTCCCAGTTCCCACTCTTTTCAGAACTAATTCCTGTATACATACCACAAATCTGTCATTACCGATTCCCAGGAACCTGCTGCTCCTCTTCTTAGTTGTAACAGAGAATCTGGCCATCTCCCCGGCTTTTTTGCAGGAGACTGTAAGGCCAGATTCCACAACCAAAGGAATTATATCGCCATTTTTCGTGCAATTTCTGACTTCATGTTTACCTCCTCATCCAGAAACTACTACTGGAATTTTGGATTGATATTCGTAACTTGGGATTAGGTGTTCCCAAATACTTAGGACATATTCTTAAAGTGGATTCAACAATCTTGGATTCCAGGGCCCTTCTGTCCTTTTGGGCTTATGATTATTGGTATATAAGAGTTTGTGCTTCCACCTCGCCAGGTAACTTCCGGGAGGCTTACTGAGAACAAAAAGAATCTGGGTTACGGGGGATGCCAATCCAAGAATTCTACATGGACACCTTATAATGGCTAATCTGGAATCTGAGATTCTATTTCCACACATTCTTTAGGGCTACAGGCCTCTTGGATATGACAATTCTGTCATCATAGATTCTCAGCAACCTTCTGGTCTTCTTGATAGTTGTAACCGAGAATGTGGACCCTCAAGTCCGTTGGGTTCCTCAAGACAACAAAGGGCAGATCCAAGGACCAAAGAATCTGATATCCACATTTGTAGGTAACTATCGCCTTAAGATGTACCTAGTAATCCTAAAACTTCTGTTTGTCCTTCTCTTCCTATAGGGGCCTGGTGTTTTGAGGTTGCCAAATATTTATTGCGTACTGTTAAGGGTAACCAGGATTCATGGATTCCACGACCCTAGGTAATGTATGGGCATCTGTCTATTTGTATGCAGAGTTTTTGGATCCATATCATGAGGGAAAATCAGGGTATCTTGCTGAGAATGAAAATGAAATCGGGTTCTAGGATATGTAATTCACCAGAATCTACAGGGCCTCTTGATAAGGTTTAATCAGCAATATGGGATTCAGGGTCTCTACATTTTTCAGAGCTACTAGCTCCATAGATACCCTTAATTGGTCATTACTGATCCTCAGCAACATTCTATTCTCTTGATAGTTGTAATCGAGGATCTGGCCCAAATATCCTTTTGTGTCTTATGAACATCTAGGACGTTAATCAGGTACCCAAGGAATCAAATGGCATATTGGTAAAAATCTCTCAATTCAGGTTACCTCAAACTACAGAAATTTATTGTGGTCGGGCTGGTGGGAATTGGGACATGGGTTTACGAGAGAGTCTACATTTTGGGGAGGTCTTGATAAGGGGAACCAGGCATTTTGGATTCCAGTTCCCCAATAACCTTATGGGAGTTTTTCTCTTGATATCCAAACAACTGGAAATCTAGGTCACCAGGAAATATCTCAGTGCCTTGCTGAGAATGTAGCAGGAATCTGGGCAATGTGAGACCTCATATACAGGAAACTACATGGCCTCTTCCTAAGGAAGAATAAGGAATTTTGGTTGCACGAGTCCTCACACGAAAAAATCCACAGGGCGTCTTACTAAGATGTTACCATGAATCAGGTTTTTAATGTAGAAATCTGGGTAGTGGGTGTCCTCAAATATAGGAAACTGTACTGCCTATTGCTAAGAAAAAATAAGGAATCTGGGTTACACGTATCCTCAATCCCTAAAAAACTTCAAGGCATCTTACTAAGGGATAAACACGAATCAGGGTTTTTGATGCATGAATCTGCAGAAATGGGGTCATAATACGCAGGCAAATACACAGCCTTTTGCTAAGATAGAATAAGGAATCTGGGTTGCAAGTGTTCTCTATCCCAAAAGATCAACAGGGCCTCTTGCTAAGGGCTAAACAAGAATAAGAGATTCAAAGCAGTAATATGGGTAAAACTCCTCATAACAGGAAACTTAGAGGCCTCTTGCTAAGGAAAAATAAGGAATCTGTTTTACACGGTTCGTCAATCACAAAATCTACATGGCATCTTGCTACGGGCTATACAAGAACCAGGGTTCCAAAACAAGAATCTGGAGAAATGGAGTCCTCATACACAGGACACTACACAGCCTCCAGCGAAGGAAGAATTAGGAATCTGTGTTACACGAGTCCTCAATCCAAAAAAATTCTCAGGACATCTTGCTACTGGACAAAAAAGTATCAGGGATTCAAGCTTCCCTCATGTTTTGGAGCTATTTAGCATATGGATATTAGGAATCAGTCAATTCAGGACTCCAGCATCAATCTGGTCCTCTTGATAGTTCTAAACGGGTATCTGACACTACAAGACCATTAGGTTCCTCGGGACAACTAAGGCCAGATTCCAGCACATAAAGGATCATCTTGCCATATTTGGATGTAACTCTTGGTCTCAAGATGAACCTTGTAATTCTGAAACTTCCATTTTTCTTTTTTTTTGAGAGAGGCCGAAGGTTTTGCAGTTGCCAAATGTTTAGTAAGTATTTTTAAAGGTAACTAGGAGTCACAGAACCCCCGTACCTAGGAAACTAGTGGGCCTCTGTGTTTTTGAATACAGAGTTTTAGAATAAACATAGACAGGGAAATTCAAGGTATATTCCTGAGAACGAAAAGGGAATCCGGTTTCTTGGAATTCTCATTCGACAAAGACTAAAGGACCTGTCAATGAGGTTTAATCTGCAATCTTGGCTTCTAGGTCTCCATGTTATTAGAGTGTCTTGTAAAAGGGAACCAGGAACCTTGGATTCCATTTGCCTAGGAAACTTCTGTGGGTCTTTCAATTGATATCCAAACTACTTGAATTCTACACCACCATGAAATATCTCGGTGTCTTGCTCAGAATGAAGCAGGAATCTGGGTAATGGGAGTCCTCACATACAGGCAACTTCATGACTCTTGCGAAGGATGAATAAGGAATCTGGGCTACATGGGTCCTCAATACCGAAAATCTACATCGCGTCTTACTAAGGGCTAAACGGGATCAGGGCTTCGAGCACCCCTCATGTTTTAGAGCAATTTGTTATGTGGATATTACGGATCAATCATTCCTGGACTATAGCAACACTCTGGTACACTTGATAGTTGTGAACGAGAATCTCGCACTACAAGTTCATTTAGATACTCAGAACCTCTGCTTCCAGATTCATGACACAAGTAATTCTCTCAGATTTTTTGTATGTAAGCCCTGACTTCTCTTTTTCTTCATACTCCAGAAACTACAGTGGCTCCGCTGTTCATTATTAGGACTTTGGGTTTAGGTGTTCAAATTTTTTAGGAGATATTATTGGGAGGGAACCAGGAATCTTAGATTCCATGTCCCCAGGCATATTCTTATCATCTTTCTATAGGTATACCAGAGTCTGGGATTCCAGGTCAACAGAAAACATCTTGACATTTTGCTTAGAACAAAATAGGAATCTGGATCACTGTGGCCCTTGAAAGCTTCTACAGGCTTTACTAAAGATGAACCAGGAAACTCGGTTTCCATGTAACTTGCAAACGTCTGGACATTTGCTAAATTATCCGTGGCTTAAGGCAGTGCTCATACCTAGGAATCGACAGGGACTTTAGCAAAGGTTAATATTGTATCTCGGAGTCCTGGTTCTCATATTATTCAGAGCAACATCCTATCTGCCTACCACAAATCGGGCATTGCCAATCCCCAGGAACGTGTTGCACCTCTTGGTAGTTGCAACTGAGATCCTGGCCTACTGATCTGTGTGTGTCAGCGGGTCCTGTAAGGCCAGATTCCACAATCCACGCAATCATCTGCTATTTGCTAATGTGATCACAGTCTTCAGGTGTACCTCATAGTCCAGAAACTACTGCTGGTCATTCGTTTTCACATTGAGAATGTGGGATTAGGGGTTCCCACATATTTAGGATGTATTCTTAAAGGGGAACCAGCAATCTTCAATGCCAAGTCCCTGGGAAACTTCTTTGCGTATGTATTGGTATGTATGAGTTTGTACTTCCATGTCACCAGAAAACGTCTGGGCGTATTCCTAATAATAAAAAAAGGAATGTGGTTTATGGGAGGCCTCAATCCATTTCTACAGGACTCCGTATAAGGGCTTATCTGAAATCTGGGCTTCTAGTTCTCCAAATTCTTCAGAGCACGTTGCCACTTGGAAAGGACAAGTGTCATTATAGATTCCCAGCAACCTTTTGGTCCTCTTGACTGTTGTAACCAAGAACCCGTCCATGCAATTCAGTTGGTTTTCTCGGCACAACTAAAGACAGAAAACAGGACTAAGGCATCATATCTCCATATTTGTGTGTATCTCTTCACTTAAGATGTACCCTGTATTCCTAAAACTTTGTTTGTGAATCTACTTGATGTGGTCTGGGAGTTTTGAGGTTGCTTAACATGTAGTTCACATTTTTAAAGTTAACCAGGAATCACGGATTCCACATACCTGGAAAACAGTTGGGCATCTGTCTATTTGCATATAGAATTTTGTAATCCAGATCACCAGGGAAAATCAGGGCATCTTGCTGAGAATGAGATGAGAATGCGGGTTCATCGTTCCTCAAACGTCAAAATCTATATGGCCTCTTGATAAGGTTTAATGAGGAATCTGGGTTGTAGGTCCTTCCATTTTTCAGAGTTACTTGCTACATGGATACCTAAAACCTCTTATTACAGATCCAAGAAGATTCCCGTTCTTTCGATAGTTGTAATCAAGTATCTGAACCTACAATTTCATTTGTTTCTTATCAATATCTTCGGCCATAATCCAGTTCCCCAGGTATCAACTGGCATTTTGTGAGAAAATCCCTCGCTTGAGGTTACCTAAAAATACCGAAATTTCCTGTGGTCAGGCTGGTGGAAATTGAGATATTGGGTTTAGATTATTACACAGTTTTACGATGTCTTCTTAAGGGGAACCTGGAAGCTTTGATTACACTTCCCAGGTACTATATAGGAGCCTTTCTATTGATATCCAAACAACTGCATCTATGCTCATCAGGAAATATCTCGGGTATTGCTGAGAATTAAGCAGGCATTTGCGAAATGGTATTCCTCATATATGGGAAACTACATGGCCTCTTACTACGGAAGAAAAAGGAATCTAGGTTACACGAGTCCTCAACTCCCAAAAACCTACAGGGAGTCTTACTAAGGGAGAAGAAAGTATCAGGGATTTGAAGCACGAATCTGGGGAATGGGAGTCCTCATATAGAGGAAAATTCACAACCTCTTGCTAAGGACGAACAAAGAATCTGGGTTACACGAGTCCTCGATCCGAAAAATCTACAGGGCACCTTTCTAAGGGTAAAGAAGAATCAGAGTTTCGAAGCAGGAATCTCGGTAAAGAGGGTCTTCATACACAGGAAATTGCATATCCTCTACCTAAGAAAGCATAAGGAATATGGTTTTCACGAGTCCTCAATGCCAAAAATCTACTGGATGTCTAGGTAAGGGTTAAACAAGAATCAGGATTTCAAAGGAAGAATCTAGAGAATGGGTGTCCTCATATACAGGAAACTACGTGGTCTCCTGCTAAGGAAGAAAAATGAATCTGGATTATACGAGTCCTCAATTCAAAAAATGTTCAGGGCGTTTTCATAAGGCCTACAAGTCTCGGACTTCAACGTCCCCATATTTTTCAGAGCTGTATCTTATTTGCATATTATGAATCACTCATTCCAGAAGTCCCACAACATTCTTGTACTGTCAATAGTTTAAACGAAAATATGGCACTACAAGTCCATTTAGTATCTGGATCCTCTAACGACAAATTCCAGGACACAAGTAATCATTTCCGGTGTTTTGAATGAAAGAAACTTCTGGTAGTTCAGCTATTTGGAATTACGACCTTGGATTTGGATGTTGCACCATGTTTAGAAGGTATTTTGGGGAGGGCACCAGGGTCTTGGTTTACAAGCCCATAGGAACATTCTGGAGTCTTTCTATTGGGAGCCATGTGTCCGGACTTCTAGGGAACGGTGAAACACGTGTTCATTCCTCTGAGAACAAAACAGGAATCTAGGACACTATGTCCCCAGAAAGTTGCTACTCATGTTATCAATGTGGAACAAGGAAAATCAGTTTGCATGTGACCAGCAAGCTTCTGGGAAGTTGTTAATTTTTCCCTGGCTTAAGGTAGTTCTCACACCTAGAAGCCTAAAGGAATTGTCTATATGCTAATCAGGAATTTGGAGTTCCAGTCCCCACACTTTTCAGAACTAATTCCTGTATTCGTACCACAAAACTGTCATTACCAATTCCCAGGAACCTGCTGCTCCTCTTCTTAGTTGTAAGAGGGAATCTGGCCATATACTCGGCTTTTTTTGCAGGAGGTTGTAAGGCCAGAATCCACAACCCAAGGAATCATGTCGCCATTTTTCGTGTAATTTCTGACTCCAGGTTTACCTCCTAATCCAGAAACTACTACTGGAATTTTGGATTGATATTCGTAACCTAGGATTAGGTGTTCCCAAATATTTAGGACTTATTCTTAAAGGGGATCCAGAAATCTTGGATTCCAGCGTCATTCTGACCTTTTGGGCTGATGATTATTGGTATATAAGAGTTTGTAATTCCACGTCATCAGGTAACATCTGGGAGTCTTACTGAGAACAAAAAGAATCTGGTTTACCGTGGTCACCAATCCAAGAATTCTACATGGACACATTATAAGGACTAATCTGGAATCTGGAATTCTATTTTCATACATTCTTTAGGGCTACAGGCCTCTTGGATATGACAATATTTTCATTATAGATTCTCAGCAACCTTCTGGTGTTCTTGATAGTTGTAACTGAGAATGTGGACCCTCAAGTCCGTTGGGTTTTTCGGGACAACAAAGGGCAGATTACAGGACCCAAAGAATCTTATCCCCATATATTTATGTAACTATCACCTTAAGATGTTCCTTGTAATCCTCAAACTTCTGTTTGTTCTTCTGTTCCGATAGGGGCCTGGTGTTTTGAGGTTGCCAAATATTTATTACGTACATTTAATGGTAACCTTTATTCATGGATTCCACGAACCTATGTAATTTCTGAGCATCTGCCTCTTTGTATACAGAGTTTTTGGATCCACATCATGAGGGAAAATCAGAGCATCTTGCTGAGAAAGAAAAGAAAAAGCAGTTCTAGTAGTTCTCATTCGCCAGAATCTACAGGGCCTCTTAAAAGGTTTAATCAGCAATCTGGGATTCTGGATTACTACATTTTTAAGAGCTACTAGCACCACAGATACCCTTAATCGGTCATTACAGATCCCCAGGAACATTCTATTCACTTGATATTTGTAATCGAGGATCTGGCCCAAGTACCCTTTTGAGTCTTATGAACATCTAGGACCATAATCAGATACCCTAGGATTCAAATATCGTATGGGTACAAAATACCTGTATTCATGTTAACTCAAACTAGAGAATTTTCTTGTGGACGGGCTGGTGGGCACTGGGACATGGATTTAGGAGAGTCCACATTTTGGAAAGGTCTGATAAGGGGAATCAGGAACGTTGGATTCCAGTTCCCCAATAAAATTTTGGGAGTCTTTCTCTTGATATCCAAACAACTGGAATTCTAGGTCACCAGGAAATATCTCAGCGCCTTGCTGAGGATGTAGCAGGAATCTGGGTAAGGGGTGTCCCCATATGCAGGAAACTACATGGCCTCTTGCTAAGGAAGAAGAAGGATTTGATTGCACGAGTTCTAAGCCCAAAAATCCACAGGGCATCTTACTAAGAGATAACCATGAATCAGGTTTTTAATGTAGGAATCTGGGAAGTGGGAGTCCTCAAATTCAGGAAACTGGACTGCCTATTGATAAAAAAGAATAAGAAATCTGGGTTACACGTGTCCTCGATCCCTAAAAAACTTCAGGGCATCTTGCTAAGGTCTAAACACGAATCAGGGTTTTTGAAGCATGAATCTGTGGAAATGGGCTCCTCATATACAGGCAAATACATGGTCTTTAGCTAAAAAAGAATAAGGAATCTGGGTTACACGTGTTCTCTATCCCAAAAGAACTACAGGGCCTCTTGTAAGGGCTAAACAAGAATAATTGATTCGGAGCAGGAATGTGGGTAATACTACTCATAACAAGAAACGTTGAGGCCTCTTCAGAAAAAAAAATAAGGAATCTGTTTTACTTGGCTTCTCAATCACAAAATCTACATGGCTTCTTGCTCAGGGCTAAACAAGAATCAGGATTTCTAAACAAGAATCTGGGGGAAAGGGATTCCTCAAATACAGGGCACTACATGGCCTCCAGTGAAGGAAGAATAAGGAATCTGTGTTACACGAGTCCTCAATCCGAAAAAATTATCAGGACATCTTGTTACTGGACAAACAAGAATAAGGGCTTCGAGATACCCTCATGTTTTAGAGCTATTTAGCATGTGGACATTAGGAATCAGTCAATTCAGGACTCCAGCAACATTCTGGTACTCTTGGTAGTAGTTAACGGGTATCTCGCACTGCAAGTCTGTTAGGTTCCTCAGGACAACGAAGGCCAGATTCCAGCACAAAAGGGATCACGTCGCCATATTTGCATGTAACTCTTGGTCTCAAGATGAACTTTGTAATTCTCAACCTTCCATTTGTCCGTTTATTTTGAGAGGGGCTGAGGGTTTTGCAGTTGCCAGATGTTTAGTAAGTATTTTGAAAGGTAACCAGGAATCACCCTAGGAAACTTTGGGGCATCTATCTTATTGTATACAGAGTTTTGGAATACACATGAACAGTGAAAATGAAGGCATCTTGTTGAGAATGAAAAGGGAATCTGGGTTCTTGAGTTCTCGTATGCCAAAGTCTACATGGCCTCTTGATGAGGTTTAATCAGGAATCTGGGCTTTTAGGTCCCCATATTGTTATGGTGTCTTGTACAAGGGAACCAGGATTCTTGGTTTCCAATTGCCCAGGAAACTTCTGGAGGTCTTTCAATTGATATCGAAACAACTTGAATTATAGATCACCACGAAATATCTCGGTGTCCTCCGGAGAATGAAGCAGGAATCTGGGTAATGGGAGTCCTCATATACAGGAAATTTCATAACTCTTGCGAAGATTAATAAAGATGGGTCCTCTATACCAAAAACTTACAGTGCATCTTGCTAAGGGCTAAACAAGATCAGGGCATCGAGCACCCCTCATGTTTTAGAGTTATTTGTTCTGTGGATATTACGAATCAATCATTCCTGGACTCCAAAAATACTCTGGTACTCTTGACAGTTGTGAATGAGAATCTGGCACTACAAATCCATTTAGATACCTGGAAACTCTGATTCCAGATACAGGACACTGGACATTGTCTCGTATTTTTTGTATGTAAGCCCTGACTTCAGTGTTACCTCGTACTCCAGAAACTAGGGTGGCTCCGCTGTTCATTATTAGGACTTTGGGTTTAGGTGTTCAATATTTTTAGGAGGTATTATTGGGAGGGAACCAGGAATCTTAGATTTCACATCCCGAGGCATAATCTTTTCATCTTTCTATGGGTATACAAGAGTCTGGATTTCCAGGAAAACAGGAAGCATCTCGTCGTTTTGCTTACAACAAAATAGGAATCTGGGTCACTATGTCCCTTGAAGGTTTCAACAGGCTTTACTTAAGAGGAAGCAGGAAACTCGGTTTGCATGTAACTTGCAAACATCTGGGCATTTGCTAAATTATCCGTGACTTCAGGCAGAGCTCATACCTAAGAATCGACAGGGACTTTAGCAAATGCTAATCTGCAATCAGGGAGTCCTGGTTCTCATATTATTCAGAGCAGCTTCCTATATACATACCACTAATCGGGCTTTGCCGTTCTCCAGGAATGTGTTGCACCTCTTTATAGTTGTAACTGAGAATCGGTCCTACTGGTCCGTTTGTTTCACAGGGTCCTGTAAGGCCGGATTTCACAATCCACACAGTCACCTGCCATTTGTTAATGTGATCACTGGCTTAAGGTTTACCTCGTAGTCCAAAAACTACTGCTGGACATTCGTTTGTGCATTAAGAATGTGGGATTAGGGGTTCCCATATATTTAGGATGTATTCTTAAGGGGGAACCAGCTATCTTCGATTCCAGGTCCCAGGGAAACATCGTGACGTATGTATATTTGTGTGTAGGAGTTTGTACTTCTATGTTACCAGAAAAATTCCGGGCATCTTCCTGATAATATAAAAAGGATTCTGGGTTGTGGGAGACCTCCATCCAACTCTACAGGGCTCCATTATAAGGGCTTATCTGGAATCTGTTCTTCTAGTCCTCCAAATTCTTCAGAGCATGTTGCCACTGGGAGAGGACAGTGTCATTATTGATTCCCAGCAACCTCTGTTCCTCTTGATTGTTGTAACCAAGAAGCAGTCTGTGCAATTCAGTTGGGTTTCTCGGGACAATTAAAGGCACAACACATGACTAAGGTATACTCTCGCCACAATTGTGTGTAACTCTTGTCTTAAGATGTACCCTCTAATCCTAAAACTTCCGTTTGTGAATCTATTTGATATGGCTTGGGGGGTTGGGGTTGGTAAGCAAGTAGTACATATTTTTAAAGGTAACCAGGAATTATGCATTCCACGTCCCTGGAAAACAGCTGGGCATCTGTCTATTTGCATACAAAATTTAGGAATCCAGATCGCCAGGGAAAATCAGGCTCTTGCTGACAACGAGAAGAGAATGCGGGATCAGGGGTCCTCAATCCTCAAAATCTATATGTCCTCTTGATAAGATTTAATGAGGAATCTGGGCTTGTAGGTCCTTCCATTATGCAGAGCTACTTTCTACGTGGATACCTAAAATCTCGTATTACAGATCCAAGAAGATTCCTGTCCTTTCGGTAGTTGTAATCGAGTATCTGAACCTACTATTTCGTTTTTTTCTATCAACATCTTCGACCATAATCCAGTCCCCAGGTATCAACTGGCATTTTGCTACAAAATCCCTCACTTGAGGTTACTTAAAATACCGAAATTTCCAGTGGTCAGGCTGGTGGAAGTTTGGATATTGGGTTTAGAATATTACACATTTTTACGATGTCTTGTTAAGGGAAACCTGAAGCTTGGATTACAGTTCCCAGGTACTCTATGAGAGTCTTTCTCTTGATTTTCAAACTTCTGAGTTCTATGTTACCAGTAAAAAATCTGGGTATTGCTGAGATTTAAGCAGGAATTTGCAAAATGGGAATCCTCATAAACAGGAAACAACATGGATTCTTACTACGGAAGAATAAGGAATCTGGGTTACACGAGTCCTCAAATCCTAAAAAACCTACAGTGCGTGTTAAACAAGTATCAGGGTTTTGAAGTAGGACTCTCGGTAATGGGTGTCTTCATATACAGGATACTACACAGCCTCTACCTAAGAAAGTATAAGGAATCTGGTTTTCCCAAGACCTCAATGCCAAAAATCTACTGGGCGTCATGCTAAGGGCTAAACAAGTATCAGGATTTCGAAGCAAGAATCTGGGGAATGGGAGTCCTCATATAGAGGAAACTACATGGACTCTTGCTAAGGGAGACTAACGAATCTGGGTTACACAAGTCCTCATTTCCAAAAATGTTCAGGGCATCTTGGTAAGGCCTACAAGACTCGGACTTTGACATCCCCATATTTTTCAGAGCTGGAAACTGTGTGCATATTAAGAATCACTCATTCCAGAAGTCCCACAACATTATGGTCCTCTCGATAGTTTAAATGAAAATATGGCACTACAAGTCCGTTTAGATTCTGGATCCTCTAACGGCAAACTCCTGGACACAAGTAATCATTCGGGTGCTCTGAATATATGCCCTGAGTTCAGGGTTACCTCGTACTCCAGAAACTTCTAGTAGTTCTGCTATTCGGAAATAGGCCTTGTATTAAAATGTTGAACCATGTTTAGAAGGTTTTTTTTGGAGGGCACCAGGGTCTTGGTTTACAAGTCCATAGGAGCATTCTGGAGTCTTTCTATGGGAGCCACGTGTCTGGACTTCTAGAGAACGGGAAACATCTGGTCGTTCATCTGAGAACGAAACAGGAATCTCGGACACTATGTCCCCAGAAAGTTTCTCCTCATGTTACCAATGTGCAGGAAGGAAAATCAGTTTAGATGTGACCAGCAAACTTCTGGGCAGCTGTTACTTTTTCCCTGGTTTAAGGTAGTTCTCATACCTAGAAGCCTACAGGAATTTTCTAAATGCTAATCAGGAATTTGGAGTTCCAGTCCCCACACTTTTCAGAACTAATTCCTGTATACGTTCCACAAAACTGTCATTACCAATTCCCAGGAACCTGCTGCTCCTCTTCTAAGTTATAACAGAGAATCTGACCATATACTTGGCTTTTTTGCAGGAGTTTGTAAGGTCAGATTCCACAACCCAAGGAATCATGTCGCCATTTTTCGTGTAACTTCTGAATCCAGTTTTACCTCCTTATCCAGAAACTACTACTGGAATTTTGGATTAATATTCGTAACCTGGGAGTAGGTGTTCCCAAATATTAGGACGTATTCTTATAGGGGATTCAGCAATCTTGGATTCCAGCGTCGTTCTGACATTTTGGGTTTATGATTATTTGTATATAAGAGTTTGTATTTCCACGTCGTCAGGTAACTTCTGGGATTCTTACTGAGAACAAAAAGAATCTGGGTTACGGAGGTCACTTATCCAAGAATTCTACATGGACACATTATAAGGGCTAATCCGGAATCTGGGATTCTATTTCCACACATTCTTTAGGGCTACAGGCCACTTGGATATGACAATTTTTTCATTACAGATTCTCAGCAACCTTCTGGTGTTCTTGATAATTGTAACCGAGAATGTTGACCCTCAAGTCCGTTGGGTTTTTCGGGACAACAAAGGGCAGATTACAGGACCCAAAGTATCTTATCGCCATAGTTTTATGTAACAATTGCCTCAAGATGTACTTTGTAATCTTGAAACTTCTGTTTATTCTTCTATTCCGATAGGGTCCTGGTGTTTAGAGGTAGCCAAATATTTATTATGTACTTTTAATGGTAACCAGTATTCATGGATTCCACGACCCTAGGTAATTTCTGGGCCTCTTTGTATACACAGTTTTTGGATCGACATCACGAGGGAATATCAGAGAATCTTTCTGAGAAAGAAAAGGAAATGCGGTTTTAGCAGTTCTCATTCACCAGATTATACAGGGTCTCTTAAAAGGTTTAATTAGCAATCTGGGTTTCTGGGTTCCTATATTTTTCAGAGCTACTAGCTCCATAGATATCCTTAATCGGTCATTACAGATCCCCAGGAACATTCTATTCACTTGATATTTGTAATCGAGGATCTGGCCCAAATATCATTTTGAGTCTTATGAACATCTAGGACCATAATCAGGTACCCCAAGATTCAAATGGCTTATGTGTACAAAACACCTCTATTCATGTTACCTCAAACTACAGAATTTTCTTGTGGTCGGTCTGGTGGGAATTGGGACATGGGTTTAGGAGAGTCCACATTTTGGGGAGGTCCTGTTAAGGGGAACCCGGAATCTTGGATTCCAGTTCCCCAATAAAATTTTGGAAATCTTTCTCTTGATAAAAAAACAACTGGAATTCTAGGTCACCAGGAATTATCTCAGCACCATGCTGAGGATGTAGCAGGAATCTGGGTAATGGGAGTCCTCATATGCGGGAAACTACACGGCCTCTTGCTAAGGAAGAATAAGGAATTTTGGTTGCACGAGTCCTGAGCCCAACAATCCACAGGGCGTCTTACTAAGAGATAACCATGAAGCAGGTTTTTAATGTAAGGATCTGGGTAGTGGGAGTCCTCAAATACAGGAAACTGGACAGACTATCGATAAAAAAAAAGAATAAGGATCTGGGTTACACGTGCCCTCAATCCCTAAAAACTTCAGGACGTCTTGCTAAGGGCTTAACACGAATCAGAGTTTTGAAGCATGAATCTGTGGAAATGGGCTCCTCATATACAGGCAAATAAACAGCCTTTAGCTAAGAAAGAATAAGGAATCTGGGTTACACGTGTTCTCTACACCAAAATAACTACAGGGTCTCTTGCTAAGGGCTAAACAAGAGTAAGGGATTCGAAGCAGGAATGTGGGTAATACTACTCATAACAGGAAACTTTGAGGCCTCTTTTTTTAAAAAAAAATAAGGAATCTGGTTTACGTGGCTCCTCAGTCAAAAAGTCTACAAGGTGACCTGCTAAGGGTTAAACAGGAATCAGGGTTTCTAAACAGGAATCTGGGGAAAGGGAGTCCTCAAATACAAGACACTCCACGGCCTACAGTGAAGGAAGAATAAGGAATATGTGTTACACGAGTCCTCAATTCGAAAAAATTCTCAGGTCGTCTTGCTACTGGACAAACAAGAATCAGGGTTTCGAGCTCCCCTCATGTTTTAGAGCTATTTAACATGTGAACATTAGGAATCAGTCATTTCTGGGCTCCAGCCACATTCTGGTCCTCTTGGTAGTAGTAAACGGGTATCTCGCACTGCAAGTCCGTTAGGTTCCTCAGGACAACTAAGGCCAGATTCCAGCACAAAAGGGATCATCTCGTCATATTTGCAAGTAACTCGTGGTCTCAAGATGAACTTTGTAATTCTCAAACTTCCATTTGACATTTTATTTTGAGAGGGGCCGAGTGTTTTGCAGTTGCCAAATATTTAGTAAGTATTTTGAAAGGTAACCAAAAATCACGGATTCCTCAACCCTAGGAAAATTGTGGGCATCTGTCTTTCTGCATACAGAGTTTTGGAATACACATGGACAGATAAAATCAAGGCATCTTACTGAGAACGAAAAGGGAATTCGGTTTCTTGAGTTCTCATACACCAAAGTCTACAAGGCCTCTTGATGAGGTTTAATCAGGAATCTGGGCTTTTAGGTCGCCATATTGTTATGGTGTCTTGTACAAGGGAACCAGGATTCTTGGATTCCAATTGCCCAGAAAACTTCAGGAGGTCTTTCAATCGATATCCAAACCACTTGAATTCTAGATCTCCATGAAATATCTCAGTGTCCTCCGGAGAATGAAGCAGGAATCTGGATAATGGGAGTCCTCATATACAGGAAATTTAATAACTCTTCCAAAGGATGAATAAACAATCAGGGCTACATGTGTCCTCTGTACTGAAACTCTACAGTGCATCTTGCTAAGGGCTAAATAAGATCAGGACTTCAAGCACCCCTCATGTTTTAGTGCTATTTGTCCTGTGGATATTACAAATCAATCATTCCTGGAATCCAGGAACACTCTGGTACTCTTGATAGTTGTGAACGAGAATCTGGCACTACAAATTCATTTAGATACTCAGAACCTCTGATTCCAGATACCAGACACTGGACATTCTCTCGATTTTTGTATGTAAGCCTTGACTTCAGTGTTACCTCGTGCTCCATAAACTAGAGAGGCTCCGCTGTTCGTTATTAGGACTTTGGGTTTAGGTGTTCAATTTTTAGGAGGTATTAATGGGAGGGAACCAGGAATCTTAGATTGCACGTCCCGAGGCATATTCTTGTCATCTTTCTATGGGCATACATGTGTCTGGATTTCCAGGCCAACAGGAAGCATCTCGTCGTTTTGCTTACAACAAAATAAGAATCTGAGTCACTATATCCCTTGAAAGTTTCTACAGGCTTTATCTACGAGGAACCAGGAAACTCGGTTTCCATGTAACTTGCAAACATCTGGGCATTTGCTAAATTATCCGTGGCTTCAGGCAGTGCTCATACCTAGGAATCGACAGGGACTTTAGCACATGCTAATCTGCAATCTGGTAGTCCTGGTTCTCATATTATGCAGAGCAGCATCATATATGCATACCACTAATCGGGCATTGCTGTTCTCCAGGAAAGTGTTGCACCTCGTGATAGTTGTAACTGAGAATCTGGCCTACTGGTCCGTTTGTTTCACAGGGTCCTGTAAGGCCGGGTTCCACAATCCACGCAATCATCTGCCATTTGTTAATGTGATCACTGGAGTCAGGTTTACCTCGTAGTCCAGAAACTACTGCTGGACATTCGTTTTCGCATTGAGAATGTGGGATTAGGGGTTCCCACATACTTAGGATGTATTCTTAATGGAGAACCAGCAATCTTCGATTCCAGGTCCCGAAGAAACTTCGTGGCGTATGTGTATTTGTATGTAAGAGTTTGTACTTCTATGTTACCAGAAAATGTCCGGGCATCTTCCTGATAATAAAAAAAGTTGTGGGAGTCCTCAATCCAATTCTACAGGGCTCCGTTATAAGGGTTTATCTCGAATCTGGGCTTCTAGTACTCCAAATTCTTTAGAGCATGTTGCCACTTTGAAAGGACAAGTGTCATTATAGATTCCCAGCAAACTTCTGGGCCTCTTGATTGTTGTAACCAAGAAGCAGTCCGTGCAATTCAGTTGGCTTTCTCAGCACAAGTAAAGGCAGATTACATGAGTAAGGCATCACCTCGCCACATTTGTGTGTAACTTTTGTCTTAAGATGTACCCTGTAATCCTAAATCTTCCATTTGTGAATCTATTTGATATGGCATGGGGTGTTGTGGTTGATAAGCATGTAGTACATATTTTTAAAGGTAACCAGGTATCACGAATTACACGTCCCTGGAAAACATCTGGGCATCTGTTTATTTGCATACAGAATATAGGAATCCAAATTGCCATGGAAAATCAGGCTCTTGCTGAGTACGAGAAGAGAATGCAGGATCAGGGATCCTCAATCATCAAAATCTATATGGCCTCTTGATAAGGTTTAATGAGGAATCTGGGCTTGTAGGTCCTTCCATTTTTCAGAGCTACTTTACACGTGGATACATAAAATCTCTTATTACAGATCCAAGAAAATTTCCATCCTTTCGATAGTTGTAATCTAGTATCTGAACCTACTATTTCGTTTGTTTCTATCAACATCTTCGGCCATAATCCAGTTCCCCAGATATCAACTGGCATTTAGCTACAAAATCCCTCGCTTGAGCTTACCTCAAAATACCGAAATTTCCTGTGGTCAGGCTGGTGGAAATTGGGATATTGCGTTAGAATATTACACATTTTTATGATGTCTTGTTAATGGGAACCTGGAAGCTTGGATTACAGTTCCCAGGTACTCTATGGGAGTCTTTCTATTGATATCCAAACAACTGGATTCTATGTACACCAGGAAATATCTCGGGTATTGCTGAGAATGAATCAGGAATTTGCGAAACTGGAATCCTCATATACGGGAAGCAACATGGCCTCTTAATATGGAAGAATAAGGAATCTGTGTTACACGAGCCCTCAAATCCCAAAAACCTACAGGGAATCTTATTAAGGGAGAAAAAGTATCAGGGATTTGTAGCACGAATTTGGGAATGGGAGCCCTCATATATAGGAAACTTCACAACTTCCTTCTAAGGACGAAAACGGAATCTAGGTACATGTCCTTGATACAAAAATTCTACATTGCGTCTTTCTAAGGGTTAAACATGTATCAGGGTTCCGTAGTAGGACTCTCGGTATTGGGAGTCTTCATATACAGGATACTACACTGCCTCTACCCAAGAAACGATAAGGAATCTGGTTTTCCCGAGACTTCAATGCCAAAAATCTACTGGGCGTCGTGCTAAGTGCAAAACAAGTATCAGGATTTCGAAGCAAGAATCTGGGGTATGAGAGTCCTCATATATAGGAAACTACATGGGCTCTTGCTAAGAGAGAATAACGAATCTGGGTTACACGTGTCCTCAATTCAAAAAATGTTCAGGGCGTCTTGGTAAGGCCTACAAGTCTTGGACTTCGACGTCCCCATATTTTTCAGAGCTGGAAACTATGTACATATTTCTAATCACTCATTCCAGAAGTCCTGCAACATTCGTGTCCTCTCCATAGTTTAAATGAAAATATTGCACTACAAGTCCGTTTAGAGTCTGGATCCTCTAACGCCAAATTCCAGGACACAAGTAATCATATCGGGTGCATTGAATGTAAGCCCTGAATTCACAGTTACCTGGTACTCCAGAAACTTCCAGTAGTTCTGCTATTCGGAATTAGGACCTTGAGTTTAGATGTTGCACCATGTTTAGAAGGTATTTTTGGGAGGGCGCCAGGGTCTTGGTTTACAAGTCCATAGGAGCATTTGGAGTCTTTCTATTGGGAGACACGTGTCTGGACTTCTAGGGAACGGGGAAACATCTCTTTGTTCATGTGAGAATGAAACAGGAATCTCGGACACTTTGTCCCCAGAAAGTTTCTACTCATGTTACCAATGTGGAACAAGGAAAATCAGCTTCCATGTGACCAGGAAACTTCTGAGCAGTTGTTAATATTTCCCTGTCTTAAGGAAGTTCTCATACCTAGAAGCCTACAGGAATTTTCTATATGCTAATTTTGAATTTGGAGTTCCACTCCCCGCACTTTTCAGAACTAATTCCTGTATACGTACCACAAAACTGTCATTACCAATTCCCAGGAACCTGCTGCAACTCTTCTTAGTTGTAACAGAGAATCTGGCCATCTGCTCACCTTTTTTTGCAGGAGGCTGTAAGGCCAGATTCCACAACCCAAGGAATCATGTCGCCATTTTTTGTGTAATTTCTGACTCCAGGTTTACCTCCTAATCCAGAAACTACTACAGGAATTTTGGATTGATATTTGTTACCTAGGATTAGGTGTTCCCAAATATTTAGGACATACTTTTAAAGGGAATCCAGCAATCTTGGATTCCAGAGTCATTCTGACCTTTTGGGCTTATGATTATTGGTATATAAGAGTTTGTGCGTCCACGTCGTCAGGTAACTTCTGGGAGTCTTACTGTGAACAAAATGAATCTGGGTTACGTGGGTCGCCAACCCAAGAATTCTATATGGACACATTATAAGCGCTACTCTGGAATCTGGGATTCTATATCCACACATTCTTTAGGGCTACAGGCCTCTTGGATAGGACAATTTTTTCATTATAGATTCTCAGCAACCTTCTGGTGTTCTTGATCGTTGTAACCGAGAATGTGAAGCCTCAAGTCCATTGGGTTTTACGGGACAACAAAGGACAGATAACAGGACCCAAAGAATCTTATAGCCATATTTTTACGTAAATATCACCTCAAGATATGCCTTGTAATCCTGAAACTTCTGTTTGTTCTTCTATTCTGATAGGGGCCTGGTGTTTGGAGGTTACCAAATATATATTATGTACTTTTAATGGTAACCAGTATTCATGGATTCCAGGATCCTAGGTAATTTCTGAGCATCTGCCTCTTTGTATACAGAGTTTATGGATCCACATCATGAGGGAAAATCAGAGCATCTTGCTGAGAAAGAAAAGAAAATGTGGTTTTGTAAGTCTTCATTCACCAGTATCTACAGGACCTCTTTAAAGGTTTAATCAGCAATCTGGGCTTCAGGGTTCCTATATTTTTCAGAACTACTAGCCCCGTAGAACCTTTAATCTGTCATTACAGATCCCCAGGAACATTCTATTCATTTGATATTTGTAATCGAGGAACTGGCCCAAATATCCTTTTGAGTCTTATGAACATCTAGGACCATAATCAGGTTCCCCAGGATTCAAATGGCGTATGGGTACAAAACACCTCTATTCATGTTAGCTCAAACTATGGAATTTTCTTTTGGATGGACTGGTGGGAATTGGGTCATGGCTTTAGGACAGTCCATATTTGTGGGAGGTTCTGTTAAGGGGAACCAGGAATCTTGGATTCAAGTTCCCCAATAAAATTTTCGGAGTCTTTCTCTTGATATTCAAACAACTGGATTCTAGGTCACCAGGAAATATCTCAGTGCCTTGCTGAGGATGTAGCAGAAATTTGGGTAATTGGTATCCTCATATGCAGGAAACTACATAACCTCTTGCTTAGGAAGAATAAGGAATTTTGATTGCACGAGTCCTGAGCCCAAAAATCCACAAGGTGTCTTACTAAGAGATAACCATGAATCAGGATTTAATGTAGGAATCTGGGTAGTGTGAGTCCTCAAATACAGGAAACTGGACTGCCTATTGATAAAAAAGAATAAGGAATCTGGATTACACGTCTCCTCAATCCCTAAAATCTTCAGGGCGTATTGCTAAGGGAAAAACATGAATCAGGGTTTTTGAAGCATGAATCTGTGGAACTGGGCTCCTCATATACAGGCAAATACATGGCCTTTAGCTAAGAAAGAATAAGGAATCTGGGTTACACCTTTTCTCTACCCCTAAAGATCTACAAGTCCTCTTGCTAAGAGCTAAACAAGAATAAGCAATTCGAAGCAGGAATGTGGGTAATAGTACTCATAACAGGAAAATTTGAGGCCTCTTTTTTTAAAACAAAAATAAGGAATCTGTTTTACGCGGTTCCTCAATCACAAAGTCTACATGGCATCTTGCTAAGGGCTAAACAAGAATCAGGGTTTCTAAACAGGAATCTGGGAAAAGGAGTCCTCAAATACAGGACACTACACTGCCTCCAGTGAAGGAAGAATAATGAATCTGTGTTACACGAGTCCTCAATCCGAAAAAATTCTCAGGACGTCTTGCACTGGACAAACAAGAATCAGGTCTTCGAGCTCACCTCATGTTGTGGGGCTATTTAGCATGTGGATATTAGGAATCAGTCAATTCAGGACTCCAGCAACATTCTGGTCCTCTTGGTAGTTGTAAACGGGTATCTCGCACTGCAAGTCCGCTAGGTTCCTCAGGATAACTAAGTCCAGATTCCAGCACAAAAGGGATCATCTCGAAATATTTGCATGTAACTCTCGGTCTCAAGATGAACTTTGTAATTCTCAAACTTCCATTTGTACTTTTATTTTGAGAGTGGCTGAGGGTTTTGCAGATGCCAAATGATTAGTAAGTATTTTGAAAGGTAACCAAAAATCACGGATTCCCCAAACCTAGGAAACTTGTGGGCATTTGTCTTTTTGTATACAGAGTTTTGGAATAAACATGGACAGGGAAAATCAAGGCATCTTGCTGAGAACGAAAAGGGAATCCAGGTTCTTGAGTTCTCATATGCCAAAGTCTACAGGGCATCTTGATGAGGTTTAATCAGGAATCTGGGCTTGTAGGTCCCCATATTGTAAGAGTGTCTTGTACAATGGAACCAGGATTCTTGGATTCCAATTGCCGAGGAAACTTCTGCAGGTCTTTCAATTGATATCCGAACAACTTAAATCTAGATCACCACGAAATATCTCGGTGTCCTCCAGAGAATATAGCAGGAATCTGGGTAATGGGAGTCCTCGTATACAGGAAATTTCATAACTCTTGCGAAGGATGAATAAAGAATCTGGTCTACATGGATCCTCTATACCGAAAACCTACAGTGCATCTTGCTAAGGCCTAAATAAGATCAGGGCTTTGAGAATCCCTCATGTTTTAGAGCTATTTGTTCTTGGATATTATGAATCAATCATTCCTGGACTCCAGAAACACTCCAGTACTCTTGACAGTTGTGAACGAAGAGCTGGCACTACAAAGCCATTTAGATACTCGGAGCCTCTGGTTTCAGATACGGGACACTGGACATTCTCTCGGATGTTTTGTATGTAAGACCTGACTTCAGTGTTAACTCATACTCCAGAAAATAGAGTGGCTCCGCTGTTCTTTATTAGGACTTTGGGATTAGGTGTTCAAATTTTTTAGGAGGTATTAATGGGAGGGAACCAGGAATCTTAGATTGCACGTCCCGAGGCATATTCTTGTCATCTTTCTATGGGTATGCAAGAGTCTAGATTTCCAGGCCAACAGGAAGCATCTCGTCATTTTGCTAACAACGAAATAGGAATTTGGCTCACTCTGTCCCTTAAAAGTTTCTACAGGATTTACCTAAGAGGAACCAGGAAACTCGTTTTTCATGTAACTTGCAAACCTCTGGGCATTTGCTTATTTATCCGTGGCTTAAGGCAGTGCTCATACCTAGTAATCGACAGGGACTTTAGCAAATGTTAATCTGCAATCTGGGAGTCCTGGTTCTCATATTATTCGGAGCAGCGTCCTATATGCATACCACAAATAGGGCATTACTGTTCCTCAGGAACGTGTTACCCCTCTTGATAGTTGTAACTGTGAATCTGACCTATTGGTCCGTTTGTTTCACAGGGTCCTGTGAGGCCGGATTCCACAATCCACGCAATCATCTGCCATTTGTTAATGTGATCACTGGCTTCAGGTTTACCTCGTAGTCCAGAAACTACTGCTGGACATTCGTTTCTGCGTTGAGAATGTGGGATTAGAGCCTCCCACATATAGGATATATTCTTAAGGGGGAACCAGCAATCTTCGATTCCAGGTTCTGGGGAAACTTCTTGGCATATGGGTACTTTTATGTAAGAGTTTGTACTTTTATGTCACCAGAAAACCTCTTGGCGTCTTCCTGATAATTAAAAAAGGAATGAGGTTTATGGGAGACCTCAATCCTTTTCTTCAGGGCTCCGTTATAAGGGCTTATCTGCAATCTGGGATTCTAGTCCTCCAAATACTTCAGAGCATGTTGCCACTTGGAAAGGACAAGTGTCATTATAGATTCCCAGCAACCTTCTGGGCCTCTTGATTGTTGTAACCAAGAAGCAGTCCGTGCAATTCAATTGGGTTTCTCGGCAAAAATAAAGGCAGATTACAGGACTAAGGCATCATCTCGCCACATTTGTGTGTAACTCTTGTCTTAAGATGTACCCTGTAATCCTAAAACTTTCGTTTGCGAATCTATTTGATATGGCTTGGGAGGTTGGGGTTGCGAAGCATGTAGTACATATTTTTAAAGTTAACCAGGAATCACGGATTCCACGACCCTGGAAAACAGCTGGGCATCTGACTATTCGCATACAGAATTTAGGAATCCAGATGGCCAGGGAAAATCAGGCTCTTGCTGAGAACAAGAAAGGAATGCAGGATCAGGGGTCCTCAATCGTCAAAACCTATATGGCCTCTTGATAAGGTTTAATGAGGACTCTAGGCTTGTAGGTCTTTCCATTTTTCAGAGCTACTTTCTACGTGAATAACTAAAATCTCTTATTACAGATCCAAGAAGATTCCCGTCCTTTCGATACTTGTAATCGAGTATCAGAACCTACTATTTCGTTTGTTTCCATCAACATCTTCGGCCATAATCATGTACCCCAGGTATCAACTGGCATGTTGCTACAAAATCCCTCGCTCGAGGTTACCTCAAATTACCTAAATTTCCTGTGGTCAGTCTGGTGGAGATTGGGATATTGGGTTTAGAATATTACACATTTTTACGATGTCTTGTTAAGGGGAACCTGGAAGCTTGTATTAGAGTTCACAGGTACTCTATGGGCATCTTTCTATTGATATCCAAACAACTGGATTCTATGTTCACCAGGAAATATGTCGGGTATTGCTGAGAATTATGCAGGAATTTGAGAAACGGAAATCCTCATATTCGGAAAACAACATGGCCTCTTACTACGGAAGAATAAAGAATCTGGGTTACACAAGTCCTCAAATCCCAAAATCCTACAGGGAGTTTTACTAAGTATGAAAAAGTATCAGGGATTTGTAGCACAAATCTGGGGAATGGGAGCCCTCATATACAGGAAACTTCACAACCTCCTCCTAAGGACGAACAAGGAATCTGGGTGACATATGTCCTTGATCCAAAAAATCTACAGTGCGTCTTTCTAATGGCTAAACAAGTATCAGGGTTTCGAAGCAGGACTCTCGGCAATGGAAGTCTTCATATACAGAATACTACATAGCCTCTTCCTAAGAAAGGATAAGGAATCTGGTTTTCCCGAGACCTCAATGCCAAAAATCTACTGGGCGTCTTGATAAGGGCTAAACAAGAATCAGGATTTCGAAGCAAGAAACTGGGGAATGGGAGTTCTCATATACAGGAAAATGCATGGGCTCATGCTAAGGGAGAATCAAGAATCTGGGTTACACGAGTCCTCAATTCCAAAAATGTTCAGGGCGTCTTGGTAAGGCGTACAAGAGTCGGACTTCGACATCCCCAAATTTTTCAGAACTGGAAACTATGAGCATATTAAGAATCACTCATTCCAGAAGTCCCACAACATTCTGATACTCTCGATAGTTTAAAAGTAAATATGGAACTACAAGTCCGTTTAGATTCTGGATCCTCTAATGCCAAATTCCAGGACAAAAGTAATCATATCGGGTGCTTTGAATGTAAGCCCTGAGATCAGGGTGACCTCGTATTCCAGAACCTCTGGTAGTTCTGCTATTTGGAATTAGGACCTTGGGTTTAGATGTTGCACCCTATTTAGAAGGTATTTTTGGGAGGGCACCAGGGTCTTGGTTTGCAAGTCCATAGGAGCAGTCTGGAGTCTTTCTATGGGAGCCACGTGTCTGGACTTCTAGGGAACGGGGAAACATCTGGTCGTTCGTCTGAGAACGAAACAGGAATCTCAGACACTATGTCCCCAGAAAGTTTGTACTCATGTTACCAATGTGGAACAAGGAAAATCAGTTTACATGTGACCAGCAAACTTCTGGACTGTTGTTAATTTTTCCCTGGCTTAAGGTCATTCTCATACCTAGAAGCCTACAGGAATATTCTAAATGCTAATCAGGAATTTGGAATTCCTGTCCCCACACTTTTCAGAACTAATTCCTGTATACATACCACAAAATTGTCATTACCAATTCCCAGGAACCTGCTCCTCCTCTTCTTTGTTGTAACAGAGAATCTGGCCATCTGCTCAACTTTTTTTTGCAGGAAGGTATAAGGACAGATCCACAACCCAAGGAATCATGTCGACATATTTTGTGTAATTTCTGACTCCAGTTTTACCTTATAATCCAGAAACTACTACTGGAATTTTGGATTGAAATTCGTAACCTGGGATTAGGTGTTCCCAAATATATAGGACGTATTCTTAAAGGGGATCAAGCAATCTTGGATTCCATTTTGAACTTTTGGGCTTATGATTATTGGTATATAAGAGCTTGTACTTCCAAGTTGTCAGGGAACTTCTGGGAGTCTTACTGAGAACTTAAGGAATCTGGGTTATGGGGGTTGCCAATCCAAGAATTCTACATGGACACATTATAAGGGCTAATCTGGAATCTGGGATTCTATTTCCACACATTCTTTAGGGTTACAGGCCTCTTGGATGTGACAATTTTTTCATTATAGATTCTCAGCAACCTTCTAGTGTTCTTGATAGTTGTAACCGAGAATGTAGACCCTCAAGTCCGTTGTGTTTTTCAGGACAACAAAGGGCAGATAACAGGACCCAAAAAATCTTATCGCCATATTTTTATGTAACTATCGCCTTAAGATGTACCTTGCAATCCTAAAGTTTCTGTTTCTTCTTCTATTCCGATTGGGGCCTGGTGATTTGAGATTGAAAAATATGTATTATGTACTTTTAATGGTAATCAGTATTCATGGATTCCACGAGCCTAAGTAATTTCTTGGTATCTGCCGCTGTGTATAAAAAGTTTTTGGATCCACATCACGAGGGAAAATCAGAGCATGTTGCTGAGAAAGAAAAGGAAATTTGGTTCTATCAGTTCTCATTCACCAGAATCTACAGTGAGTCTTAGAAGGTTTAATCAGCACTCTGGGCTTCAGGGTTCCTACATTTTTCAGAGCTACTAGCTCTATAGATACCCTTAATCGGTCATTACAGATCCCCAGGAACATTTTATTCATTTGATATTTGTAATCTAGGATCTGGCCCAAGTATGCTTTTGAGACTTATGAACATCTAGGACCATAATCAGATACCCCAGGATTCAAATGGCATATGGGTACAAAACACCTCTATTCATGTTACCTCAAACTACAGAATTTTCTTGTGTCCGGCTGGTGGGAATTAGGACATGGGTTTAGGAGAGTCCACATTTTGGGGAGGTCCTCTTAAGGGGAACCAGGAATTTTGTATTCCAGTTCCCCAATTAAATTTTGGGAGTCCTTCTCTTCATATCCAAACAACTGGAATTCTAGGTCACCAGGAAATATCTCAGCACCTTGCTGAGGATGTAGCAGGAATTTGGGTAATGGGAGTCCTCATATGCAGGAAACTACACAGCCTCTTGCTAAGGAAGAATAAGGAATTTTGGTTGCACGAGTCCTGAGCCCAAAAATCCACAGGGTGTCTTATTAAGAGATAACCATGAATCAGGTTTTAATGTAGGAATCTGGGTAATGGGAGTCCTCAAATACAGGAAACTGGACCGCCTATTGATAAAAAAAATAAGGAATCTGGGTTACACGTGTCCTCAATCCCTAAAATCTTCAGGGCTTCTTACGAAGGGCTAAACACAAATCAGGGCTTTTGAACCATGAATCTGTGAAAAGGGGCTCCTCATATACAGGCAAATACACGGCCTTTAGCTAAGAAAGAATAAGGAATCTGTGTTACAGGTGTTCTCTACTCAAAAAGAACTACAGGGCCTCATGCTAACGGCTAAACTACAATAAGGGATTCGAAGCAGGAATGTGGGTAATAGTACTCATAATAGAAAATTCGAGGTTTCTTTTATTAAAAAAAAAAGGAATCTGTTTTACGCGGTTCCTCAATCACAAAATCTACATGGCGTCTTGCTAAGGGCTAAACAAGGATCAGGGTTTCTAAACAGGAATCTGGGGAAAGGGAGTCCTCAAATACAGGACACTACACTACCTCCAGTGAAGGAAGAATAAGGAATCTCTGTTATACGAGTCCTCAATCCGAAAAAATTCTCAGGACGTCTTGCTGCTGGACAAACAGGAATCAGGGCTTTGAGCTCCCCTCATGTTTTGGAGCTATTTAGCATGTGGACTTTAGGAATCAGTCAATTCAGGACTCCAGCAACATTCTGGTCCTCTTGGTAGTAGTAAACGGGTATCTCGCACTGCAAGTCCGTTAAATTCCTCAGGACAACTAAGGCCAGATTCCAGCACAAAAGGGATCAACTCACCATATTTGCATGTAACTCTTGTTCTCAAGATAAACTTTGTAATTCTCAAACTTCCATTTGTCATTTTATTTTGAGAGGTGTCGAGGGTTTTGCAGTTGCCAATTGTTTAGTAAGTATTTTGAAAGGTAACCAGGAATCTCGGATTCCCCAACCCTAGGAAACTTGTGCGCATCTGACTTTTTGCATACAGAGTTTTGGAATACACATGGACAGGGAAAATCAAAGAACCTTGCTGAGAACAAAAAGGGAATCCAGGTTCTTGAGTTCTCATATGCCAAAGTCTACAGGTCCTCTTGATGAGGTTTAATCAGGAATCTGGGTTTTTAGGTCCCCATATTGTTATGGTGTCTTGTACAAGGGAACCAGGATTCTTGGATTCCAATTGCCCAGGAAACTTCTGGAGGTCTTTGAATTGTTATCCAAACATCTTGAATTCTCGATCAACACGAAATATCTTGGTGTCCTCCGAAGAATGAATCAGGAATCTGGGTAATGGGAGTCCTCATATACACGAAATGTCATAACACTTGCGAAGGATGAATAAAGAATCTGGGCTACATGGATCCTCTATACCGAAAACCTAGAGTGCATCTTGCTAAGGGCTAAACAAGATCAGGGCTTCGAGCACCCCTGATGTTTTAGAGCTATTTGTTTTTGGGATATTATGAATCAATCATTCCTGGATTCCAGAAACACTCTGGTACCCTTGATAGTTGTGAACGAGAATCTGGCACTACAAAGCCATTTAGATACTCGGATCTTCTGATTCCAGATACAGGACACTGGACATTCTCTCGGATTATTTGTATGTAAGCCCTGACTTCGGTGTTAACTCATACTCCAGAAATTAGAGTGGCTCCGCTGTTCATTATTAGGACACTGGGATTTGGTGTTCAATTTCTTTAGGAGGTATTAATGGGAGGGAACCAGAAATCTTAGATTACATGTCCCGAGGCATATCCTTGTCATCTTTCTATGGGTATACAAGAGTCTAGATTTCCAGGCCAACAGGAAGTATCTCGTCGTCTTGCTAATAACGAAATAGGAATGTGGGTCACTGTGTCCCTTAAACGTTTTTACAGGCTTTACCTAAGAGTAAACAGGAAACTCGGTTTCCATGTAACTTGCAAACATCTGGGCATTTGCTAATTTATCCGTGGCTTAAGGCAGTGCTCATAACTAGGAATCGACAGGGACTTTAGCAAATGTTAATCTGCAATCTGGTAGTCCTGGTTCTCTTATTATTCAGAGCACCGTCCTATATGCATACCACTAATCGGGCATTGCTGTTCCTCA
Organism: Carlito syrichta; assembly: GCF_000164805.1. Lineage (NCBI taxonomy): Eukaryota > Metazoa > Chordata > Mammalia > Primates > Tarsiidae > Carlito > Carlito syrichta. The sequence goes on from NW_007248179.1 coordinate 39,280, forward strand.
GGACCGTGTTGCACCTCTTGATAGTTGTAACTGAGAATCTGGCCTGCTGTTTCGTTTGTTTCACAGGGTCCTGTGAGGCCGGATTCCACAATCCACGCAATCATCTGCCATTTGTTAATGTGATCACTGGCTTCCGGTTTACCTCATAGTCTAGAAATTACTGTTGGACATTCGTTTTCGCATTGAGAATGTGGGATTAGGGATTCCCACATATTTAGGATTTATTCTTAAGTGAGAACCAGCAATCTTTGATTCCAGGTCCTCGAGAAACTTCTTGGTATATGGGTATTTGTATGTAAGAGTTTGTACTTCTATGTCACCAGAAATCGTCTGGGCGTTTTCCTGATAATAAAAAAAGAAATGTGGGTTATGGGAGACCTCAATCCAATTCTACAGTGCTCAGTTATAAGGGCGTATCTGGAATCTGGGCTTCTAGTCCTCCAAATTCTTCAGAGCATGTTGCCACTTGGAAAGGACAAGTGTCATTATAGATTCCCAGCAACCTTCTGGGCCTCTTGATTGTTGTAACCAAGAAGCAGTCCGTGCAATTCAGTTGGGTTTCTCGGCACTAGTAAAGGCAGATTACAGGAGGCATCATCTCCCCACATTTGTGTGTAACTCTTGTCTTAAGATGTACCCTGTAATCCTAAAACTTCCATTTGTTAAACTATTTGATATGACTTGGGGGGCTGGGGTTGCCAAGCATGTAGTACATATTTTTAAAGTTAACCAGGAATCACGGATTCCACGTCCCTGGAAAACAGCTGGGCATCTGTCTATTCGCATACAGAATTTAGGAATCCAGATCTCCAGGGAAAATCAGGCTCTTGCTGAGAACGAGAAAGTATGCGGGATCAGGGGTTCTCAATCGCCAAAACCTGTATGGCCTCTTGATAAGGTTTAAAGAGGAATCTGGGCTTGTAGGGCCTTCCATTTTTCAGAGCTACTTTCTACGTGGATACCTAAAATCTTTTATTACAGATCCAAGAAGATTCCTGTCCTTTCGATACTTGTAATCGAGTATCTGAACCTACTACTTCGTTTGTTTCTATCAACATCTTTGGCCATAATCCAGTTCCCCAGGTATCAACTGGCATGTTGCTACAAAATCCCTCGCTGGAGATTACCTCAAAATACCGAAATTTCCTGTGTTCAGGCTGTTGGTAATTCGGATATTGGGTTTAGAATATTACACATTTTTACGATGTCTTGTTAAGGGGAACCTGGAAGCTTGAATTACAGTTCCCAGGTACTCTATGGGAGTCTTTCTATTGATATCCAAACAACTGGATTCTATGTTCACCAGGAAATGTCTCAGGTATTGCTGAGAATTAAGCAGGAAATTGCAAAACGGGAATCCTCATATACAGCAAACAATATGGCCTCTTACTATGGAAGAATAAGTAATCTGGGTTACACGAGTCCTCAAATCCCAAAATCCTACAGGGAGTCTTACTAAGGGAGAAATATTATCAGGAATTTGTAGCACGAATCTGGGGAATGGGAGCCGTCATATACAGGAAACTTCACAACCTCCTCCTAAGGACGAACAAGGAATCTGGGTGATGCGTGTCCTCGATCCAAAAAATCTACACTGCGTCTTTCTAAGGGATAAACAAATATGAGGGTTTCAAAGCAGGACTCTCGGCAACGGGAGTCTTCATATACAGGATACTACACAGCCTCTACCTAAGAAAGGATAAGGAATCTGGTTTTCCCGAGACCTCAATGCCACAAATCTACTGGGTATCTTGCTAAGGGCTAAACAAGAATCCGGATTTCGAAGCAAGAATGTGGGGAATGGGAGTCCTCATATACAGGAAACTACATGGGTCTTGCTAAGGGAGAATAACGAATCTGGCTTACACGAGTCCTCAATTCCAAAAATGTTCAGGGTGTCTTGGTAAGGCCTACAAGACTCGGACTTCGTCGTCCCCATAGTTTTCAGGGCTGGAAACTATGTGCATATTAAGAATCACTCATCCTAGAAGTCCCGAAAAATTCTGGTCCTCTTGATAGTTTCACCAAAAATATGGAACTGAAATCCGTTTAGATTCTGGATCCTCTAACGCCAAATTCCAGGACACAAGTAATCATATCGGGTGTTTTGAAAGTCAGCCCTGAGTCAGAGTTTCCTCGTACTCCAGAAATTTCTGGTACTTCTGCTATTCGGAATTAGGACCTTGGATTTAGATGCTGCACCATGTTTAGAAGGTATTTTTGTGAAGGTACCAGGGTCTTGGTTTCAAAGTCCATAGGAGCGTTCTGGAGTCTTTCTATTGGGAGACACGTGTCTGGACTTCTAGGGAGTGGGGAAAAATCTGGTCGTTTGTCTGATAATGAAACAGGAATATCAGACACTACATCCCAGAAAGTTTCTATTCATGTTACCAATATGGAACAAGGAATATCAGTTTGGATGTGACCAGCAAACTTCTGGGCAGTTGTTAATTTTTCCCTGGCTTAAGGTAGTTCCCGTAACTCAAAGCCTACAGGAATTTTCTAAATGCTAATCAGGATTTTGGAGTTCCAGTCCCCAAACTTTTCAGAACTAATTCCTGTATGCGTACTACAAATCTGTCATTACCAATTCCCAGGAACCTGCTGCTCCTCTTCTTAATTGTAACAGAGAATCTGGTCAACTGCTCGGCTTTTTTTGCAGGAGGCTGTAAGGCCAGATTCCTCAACCCAAGGAATGATATCGCCATTTTTTGTGTAATTTCTGACTCCAGGGTTACCTCCTAATCCAGAAACTACTACTGGAATTTTGGATTGATATTCGTAACCTGGGATTAGGTGTACCCAAATATTTAGGACATATTCTTAAAAGGCATCCAGCAATCTTGGATTCCAGCATCATTCTAAACTTTTGAGCTTATGATTATTGGTATATAAGAGTTTGTACTTCCACGTCATCAGGTAACTTCTGGGAGTCTTACTGAGAAAGAAAAGAATCTGAGTTACGGGGTTTGCCAATCCAAGAATTCTACATGGACACATTATAAGGGCTAATCTGGAAACTGGGATTCTATTTCCACACATTCTTTTGGGCTACAGACCGCTTGGATATGACAATTTTTTCATTATAGATTTTCAGCAACCTTCTGGTGTCCTTGGGAGTTGTAACCGAGAATGTGGACCCTCAAGTCCATTGGGTTTTTTGGGACAACAAAGGGCAGATTACAGGACCCAAAGAAACTTTTCTCCATATTTTTATGTAACTATCGCCTTATGATGAACCTTGTAATCGTAAATCTTTTGTTTGTTCTTCTATGCCGATAGAGTCCTGGTGTTTTGAGGTTGCCAAATATTTATTATGTACTTTTAATGGTAACCAGTATTCATGGATTCCACGACCCTAGGTAATATCTTGGCATCTGTCTCTTTGTATACAGAGTTTTTGGATCCACATCACGAGGGAAAATCAGAGCATCTTCCTGAGAAAGAAAAGGAAATGCGGTTCTAGCAGTTCTCATTCGCCAGATTCTACAGGGCCTCTAAAAGGTTTAATCAGCAATCTGGGCTTCAGGGTTTCTACATTTTTCAGAGCTACTATCTCCGTAGATACCCTTAATCAGTCATTACAGATCACTAGGAACACTCTATTCACTTGATATTTATAATCGAGGATCTGGTCCAAATATCCTTTAGAGTCTTGTAAGCATCTAGGACCTTAATCAGGTACACCAGCATTCAAATGGTGTGTGGGTACAAGACTCCTCTATTCATGTTACCTCATACAACAGAATTTTCTTTAGGTCAGGTTGGTGGGAAAGAGGACATGGGTTTATTAGAGTCCACATTTTGGGAAGGTCCTGTTCAGGGGAACCTGGAGTCTTGAATTCCAGTGCCCAATCAAATTTTGGAAGTCTTTCTTTGATATCCAAACAACTGGAATTCTAGGTCACCAGTAAATATCTCAGCGCCTTGTTGAGGATGTAGCAGGAATCTGCGCAATGGGAGTCCTCATATGCATGAAACTATATGGCCTCTTGCTAAGGAAGAATAAGGAATTTTGGTTACACGAGTCCTCAGCCCAAAAATCCACAGGGCGTCTTACTAAGAGATAACCGTGAATCCAGTTTTTAATGCAGGAATCTTGGAAGTGGCAGTCCTCAAATACAGGAAACTGGACTTCCTATTGATAAAAAAGAATAAGGAATCTGGGTTACACGTGTTCTCAATCCCTAAAAAACTTCAGGGCGTCTTTCTAAGGGCTAAACACGAATCAGGGTTTTTGAAGCATGAATCTGTGGAAATGGGCTCCTCATATACAGGTAAATACACGGCCTTTAGCTAAGAAAGAATAAGGAATCTGGGTTACACGTGTTCTCTACCCCAAAAGAACTACAGGGCCTCTTTCTAAGGGCTAAACAAGAATAAGGTATTCGAAGCAGAAATGTGGGTAATACTTAACAGGAAACTTCAAGGCCTATTTTTTTAAAAAAATAAGAAATCTGTTTTACGTGGTTCCTCAATCACACAATCTACATGGCATCTTTCTAAGGGCTAAACAAGATTCAGGTTTCTTAACAGGAATCTGGGGAAAGGGAGTCCTCAAATACAGGACACTACACGGCCTCCAGTGAAGGAAGAATAAGGAATCTTTGTTACAATCCTCAATCAGAAAAAATGCTCAGGACGTCTTGTTACTGGACAAACAAGAATCAGGTCTTAGCTCCCCTCATGTTTTGGAGCTATTTAGCATGTGGACTTTAGGAATCAGTCAATTCAGGACTCCAGCAACATTCTGGTCCTTTTGGTAGTAGTAAACGGGTATCTCGCAAGTCCGTTAGGTTCCTCAGGACAACTAAGGCCAGATTCCAGCACAAAAGGGATCATCTCGCCATATTTGCATGTAACTCTTGGTCTCAAGATGAATTTTGTAATTTTCAAACTTCCATTTGTCCTTTTATTTTGAGAGGGGCCGAGGGTTTTGCAGTTGCCAAATGTTTAGTAAGTATTTTGAAAGGTAAACAGGAATCACGGATTCCCCAACCCTAGGAAACTTGTGGGCATCTGTCTTTTTGCATACAGAGTTTTGGAATACACATGGATAGACAGGAAAAATCAAGACATCTTGCTGAGAACAAAAAGGGAATCCGTGTTCTTGAGTTCTCATATGCCAAAGTCTAAAGGACCTCTTGATGAGATTTAATCAGCAATCTGGGCTTTTAGGTCCCCATATTGTTATGGTGTCTTGTACAAGGGAACGAGGATTCTTGGATTATAATTGCCCAGGAAACTTCTGGAGGTCTTTCAATTGATATCCAAACATCTTGAATTCTCGATCACCACGAAATATCTCAGTGTCTTCTGGAGAATGAAGCAGGAATCTGGGTAATGGGAGTCCTCATATACACGAAATTTCATAACTCTTGCAGAAGGATGAATAAAGAATCTGGCTACATGGATCCTCTATACCGAAAACCTAGAGTGCATCTTGCTAAGGGCTAAACAAGATCAGGGCTTCAAGCACCCCTAATGTTTTACAGCGATTTTTTCTGTGGATATTACGAATCAATCATTCCTGGACTCCAGAAACACTCTGGTACTCTTGATAGTTGTGAACGAGAATCTGGCACTGCAAAGCCATTTAGAACCTCTGATTCCAGATACAGGACACTGGACATTCTCCCGGATTTTTTGTATGTAAGCCCTGACTTCAGTGTTAACTCGTACTCCAGAAACTAGAGTGGCTCCGCTGTTCGTTATTAGGACTTTGGGATTAGGTGTTCAATTTTTTTAGGAGGTATTAATGGGAGGTAACCGAGATTCTTAGATTGCACGTCCCGAGGCATATTCTTGTAATCTTTCTATGGGTATACAAGAGTCTAGATTTCCAGGCCAACAGGAAGCCTCTCGTCATTTTGCTAACAATGAAATAGGAATGTGGGTCAGTGTCCCTTGAAATTTTCTACAGGTTTTACCTAAGAGTAACCAGGAAACTCGGTTTCCATGTAACATGCAAACATCTGCGCATTTGCTAATTTATCCGTGGTTTAAGGCAGTGCTCATACCTAGGAATCGACAGGGACTTTAGCAAATGATAATCTGCAATCTGTGAGTCCTGGTTCTGATATTATTCAGAGCAGCGTCCTATATGCATACCACTAATCGGGCATTACCGTTCCTCAGGACCGTGTTGCACCTCTTGATGGTTGTAACTGAGAATCTGGCCCACTGGTCCGTTTGTTTCACAGGGTCCTGTGAGGCCGGATTCCATAATCCATGCAATCATCTGCCATTTGTTTATGTGATCACTGGTTTCAGGTTTACCCCTTATTCCAGAAACTACTGATGGACATTCGTTTTCTCATTGAGAACGTGGGATTAGGGGTTCCCACATATTTAGGATGTATTCTTAAGGGGGGGCCAGCAATCTTTGATTCCAGATCCCGGGGAAACTTCTTGGCGTATGGGTACTTGTATGTAAGAGTTTGTACTTCTGTGTCACCAGAAAATGTCTGGGCGTCTTCCTGATAATAAAAAAAAGCAATGTGGGTTATGGGAGACCTCAATCCAATTCTACAGGGCTCCGTTATAAGGGCTTATGTGGAATCTGGGCTTCTAGTCCTCCAAATTCTTCAGAGCATGTTGCCACTTGGAAAGGACAAGTGTCATTATAGATTCCCAGCAACCTTCTGAGCCTCTTGATTGTTGTAACCAGGAAGCAGTTCGTGCAATTCAGTTGGGTTTCTCTGCACAAGTAAAGACAGATTACAGGACTAAGGCATCATCTCTCCAAATTTGTGTGTAACTCTTGTCTTAAGATGTAACCTGTAATCCTAAAACTTCCGTTTGTTAATTTATTTGGTATGGCTTGGGGGGTTGGGGTTGCCAAGCATGTAGTGCATATTTTTAAAGTTAACCAGGAAGCACAGATTCCACGTCCCTGGAAAACAGCTGGGCATCTGTCTATTTGCATACAGAATTTAGGAATCCAGATCGCCAGGGAAAATCAAGCTCTTGCTGAGAATGAAAAAAGAATGCCACATCAGGTGTCCTCAATCGTCAAAACCTATATGGCCTCCTAATAAGGTTTAATGAGGAATCTGGGCTTGTAGGTCCTTCCATTTTTCAGAACTACTTTCTAAGTGGAAACCTAAAATCTCTTATCACAGATCCGAGAAGATTCCCGTCCTTTCGATACTTGTTATCGAGTATCTGAACCTAGTATATCATTTGTTTCTATCAACATCTTTGGCCATAATCCAGTTCTCCCGGTATCAACTGGCATGTTGCTAAAAAATCCCTCGCTCGAGGTTACCTTAAAATACCGAAACTTCCTGTGTTCAGGCTGGTGGAAATTCGGATATTGGGTTTAGAATATTACGCATTTTTATGATGTCTTGTTAAGGGGAATCTGGAAGCTTGGATTACAGTTCTCAGGTACTCTATGGGAATCTCGGAACAGGAATCTCAGACATTATGTCCCCAGAAAGTTTCTATTCATGTTACCAATGTGGAACAAGGAATATCAGTTTGCATGTGACCAGCAAACTGCTGGGCAGTTGTTAATTTTTCCCTGGCTTAATTTAGTTCCCATTTCTAGAAGTCTACAGGAATTTTCTAAATGGCAATCAGGAATTTGGAGTTCCAGTTCTCACACTTTTCAGAACAAATTCCTGTATACGTTCCACAAAACTGTCATTACCGATTCCCAGGAACCTGCTGCTCCTCTTCTTAGTTGTAACAGATAATCTAGCCATCTGCTCGGCTTTTTTTTTTTTTGCAGGAGACTGTAAGGCCAGATCCCACAACCAAAGGAATGATTTCGTCATTTTTTGTGTAATTTCTGACTCCAGGTTTACCTCCTTATCCAGAAACTACTACTGGAATTTTGGATTGATATTTGTAACCTGGGATTAGGTGTTCCCAAATATTTAGGACGTATTCTTAAAGGGCATCCAGCAATGTTGGATTCCAGTGTCATTCTAACCTTTCGGTCTTATGATTATTGGTATATAAGAGTTTGTACTTCCACGTCGTCAGGTAACTTCTGGGAGTCTTACTGAGAACAAAACGAATCTGGGTTACGGGGTTCGCCAATCCAAGAATTCTACATGGACACATTATAATGGCTAATCTGGAAAGTGGGATTCTATTTCCACACATTCTTTAGGGCTACAGGCCTCTTGGATATGACAATTTTTTCATTATAGACTCTCAGCAACATTCTGGTGTCCTTGAGAGTTGTAACTGAGAATGTGGACCCTCAAGTCCGTTGGGTTTTTCGGGATAACAAAGGGCAGATTACAGGACCCAAAGAATCTTATCGCCATATTTTTATGTAACTATCACTTTAAGATGTCCATTGTAATCCTAAAACTTCTGTTTGTTCTTCTATTTTGATAGAGGCCTGGTGTTTTGAGGTTGCCAAATATTTATTACGTACTTTTAATGGTAACCAGTATTCATGGATTCCACGACCCTAGGTAATTTCTAGGCATCTACCTCTTTGTATACAGAGTTTTTGATTCCACATCATGAGGGAAAATCAGAGCATCTCGCTGAGAAAGAAAAGGAAATGCAGTTCTAGCAGTTCTCGTTCACCAGAATCTACAGGACCTCTTAAAATGTTTAATCAGCAATCTGGTCTTTAGGGTTCCTACATTTTTCAGAGCTACTATCTCCGTAGATACCCTTAATCGGTCATTACAGATCACTAGGAACATTATATTCACTTGATATTTATAATCGTGTATCTGGCCCAAATATCATTTTGAGTCTTATGGACATCTAGGACCATAATCAGGTACCCCAGGATTCAAATGGCGTGTGGGTACAAAACACCTCTATTCATGTTACCTCATACTACAGAATTTTCTTTTCGTCGGACTCGTGGGAAAGGGGACATGGGTTTCGGAGAGTCCACATTTTCAGAAGGTCCTGTTAAGGGCAACCAGGAATCTTGGATTCCAATTCCCCAATAAAATTTTGGGACTCTTTCTATTGATATCCAAACAACTGGAATTTTAGGTCACCAGGAAATATCTCAGCGCCTTGCTGAGTATGTAGCAAGAATCTGGATAATGGGAGTCCTCATAAGCAGGAAACTACACGGCCACTTGCTAAGGAAGAATAAGGAATTTTGGTTGTACCAGACGTCAGCCCAAAAATCCACAGGGCGTCTTACTAAGAGATAACCATGAAACAGGTGTTTAATGTAGGAATCTGGGTAGTGGGAGTCCTCAAACACGAGAAATTGGACTGCCTATTGATAAAAAAGAATAAGGAATCTGGGTTACACGTGTCCTCAATCCCTAAAATCTTCAGGTCTTCCTAAGGGCTGAACACGAATGAGGGTTTTTGAAGCATGAATCTATGGAAATCGGCTCCTCATATACAGGCAAATTCACGGCCTTTAGCTAAGAAATGATAAGGAATCTGGGTTATACGTATTCTCTACCCCAAAAGAACTACAGGGACTCTTGCTAAGGGCTAAACAAGAATAAGGGATTCGAAGCAGGAATGTGCATAATAGTACTCATAACAAGAATATTTGAGGCCTCTTTTTTAAAAAAATAATAAGGAATCTGTTTTACGTGTTTCCTCAATCACAAAATTTACAGGGCATCTTGATAAGTGCTAAACAAGAATCAGTGTTTCTAAACAGGAACTAGGGGAAAGGGAGTCCTCAAATACAGGACACTACACGGCCACCAGTGAAGGAAGAATAAGGAATCTCTGTTACACGAGTCCTCAATCCGAAAAAAATTCTCAGGACGTTTTGCTACTGAACAAACAAGAAACAGGGCTTCTAGCTCCCCTCATGTTTTGGAGCTATTTAGCATGTGGACATTAGGAATCAGTCAATCCAGGACTCCAGCAACACTCTGGTCCTCTTGGTAGTAGTAAACGGTTATCTCGCACTGCAAGTCTGTTAGGTTACTCAGGACAACGAAGGCCAGATTCCAGCACGAAAGGGATCATCTCGCCATATTTGCATGTAACTCTTGGTCTCAAGATGAACTTTGTAATTCTCAAACTTCCATTTGACGTTTTATTTTGAGAGGTGTCAAGGATTTTGCAGTTGCCAAATGTTTAGTAAGTATTTTGAAAGGTAACCAGGAATCACGGATTCCCCAACCCTAAGAAACTTGTGGGCATCTCACTTTTTGTATACAGAGTTTTGGAATACACATGGACAGGAAAATCAAGGCATCTTGCTGAGAACGAAAAGGGAATACGGGTTCTTGAGTTCTCATACTCCAATGTCTACAAGGACCCCTTGATGATGTTTAATCAGGAATCTGGGCTTTTAGGTCCCCATATTGTTATGGTGTCTTGTACAAGGCAACCAGGATTCTAGGATTCCAATTGCCCAGGAAACTTCTGGAGGTCTTTCAATTGATATCCAAACAACTTGAATTCTAGATCACCATGAAATATCTCGGTGTCCTCCAGAGAATGAAGCAGGACTCTGGGTAACGGGAGTCCTCATGTATAGGAAATATCATAACTCTTGCGAAGGATGAATAAAGATTCTGGGATACATGGGTCCTCTATACTGATAATCTACAGTAATCTTGCTAAGGGCTAAACAACATTAGGGGTTCGAGAACCCCTCATCTTTTAGAGCTGTTGGTTCTGTGGATATTACGAATCAATCATTCCTGGACTCCAAAAACACTCTGGTACTCTTGATAGCTGTGACCGAGAATCTGGCACTACAAGTCCATTTTGATACTCGGAACCTCTGATTCCAGATAGAAGACACTGGACATTCTCTCGGATTTATTGTATGTAAGCCCTGACTTCAGTGTTACCTCGTACTCCAGAAACTAGAGTGGCTCCGCTGTTTGTTATTAGGACTTTGGGTTTAGGTGTTCAAATTTTTTAGGAGGTATTATTTGGAGGGAACCAGGAATCTTAGACTGCACGTCCCGAGGCATATTCTTGTCATCTTTCTATGGGTGTACAATAGTCTAAATTTCCAGGCCAACAGGAAGAATCTCGTCGTTTTGCTTACAACGAAATAAGAATCTGGGTCACTGTGCCCCTTGAAAATTTCTACAGGTTTTACCTAAGAGGAACCTGGAAACTCGGTTTCCATGTAACTTGTAAACATCTAGGCATTTGCTAAATTATCTGTGGCTTAAGGCAGAGCTCATACCTAGGAATAGACAGGGATTTTCGAAATGCTAATTGGCAATATGGGAGTCCTTGTTCTCATATTATTCAGAGCAGCGTCCTATATGCATACCACTAATCGGGCATTGCTGTTCCCCAGGAACGTGTTGCACCTCTTGATAGCTGTAACTGAGAATGTGGCCTACTGGTCCGTTTGTTTCACAGGGCCCTGTAAGGCCGAATTCCACAATCCACACAATCATCTGCCATTTGTTAATGTGATCCTGGATTCAGGTTTACCTCATGGTTCAGAAACTACTGCTGGATATTCGTTTTCGCATTGAGAATGTGGGATTAGGGGTTCCCACATATTTAGGATGTATTCTTAAGGTGGAACCAGGAATCTTCGATTCCAGGTCCTGGGGAAACTTCTTGGCATATGTGTATTTGTAAGTAAGAATTTGTACTTCTATGTCACCAGAAAAAGGCGTTTTCGTTATAATAAAAAAAAGGAATGTGGGTTATGGGAGACCTCAATCCAATTCTACAGGGCTCCGTTATAAGGTCTTATCTGGAATCTGAGCTTCTAGTCCTCCAAATTCTTCAGAGCATTTTGCCACTTGGAAAGGACAAGTGTCATTATAGATTCCCAGGAACCTTCTGGTCCTCTTGATTGTTGTAATCAAGAAGCATTCCGTGCAATTCATTAGGGTTGCTCGGCAAAAGTAAAGGCAGATTACACGACCAAGGCATCATCTCGCCACATTTGTGTGTAGCACTTGACTTAAGATGTACCTTGTAATCCTAAAACTTCCGTTTGTGAATCTATTTGATATGGCTTGGGGGGTTGGGGTTGCTAAAAATTTAGTACATATTTTTAAAGGTAACCAGGAATCACGGATTGCACGTCCCTGGAAAACAGCTGGGAATGTGTCTATTGGCATACAGAATTTAGGAATCCAGATCACCAGGGAAAATCAGTCTCTTGCTGAGAACGAGAAGGGAATGCGGGATCAGGGGTCCTCAATTGACAAAAACTATATGGCCTCTTGATATGGTTTAATGAGAAATCTGGGTTTGTAGGTCCTTCCATTTTTCAGAGCTACTTTCTACGTGGATACCTACAATTTCTTATTACAGATCCAAGAAGATTCCCGTTCTTTCGATAGTTGCATTCAAGTATCTGAACCTACTATTTCTATTGTCTCTATCAACATCTTCGGCCATAACCCAGTTCCTCAGGTATCAACTGGCATTTTCCTACAGAATCCCTCTCTCGAGGTTACCTCAAAATACCGAAATTTCCTGTGTTCAGGCTGGTGGAAAATGGGATATTGGGTTTAGAAAATTACACATTTTTAAAATGTCTTGTTATGGGGAATGTGGAAGCTTGGATTACATTTCCCAGGTACTCTATGGGGGTCTGTCTGTTGATATCCAAACAACTGGATTCTATGTTCACCAGAAAATATCTCACGTATTGCTGAGAATTAAGCAGGAATTTGCCAAACGATAATCCTCGTATACGAAAAACAACATGGCCTCTTACTACGGAAGAATAAGGAATCTGGGTTGCACAAGTCCTCAAATCCCAAAAACCTACAGGGAGTCTTACTAAGGGAAAAAAAGTATCAGGGATTTGTAGCACGAATCTGGGGAATGGGAGCCCTCATATGCAGGAAACTTCACAATCTCCTCCTAAGGACGAACAAAGAATCTGGGTGACACTTGTCCTCGATCCAAAAAATCTACAGTGCGTCTTTCCAAGGGCTAAACAAGTATCAGGGTTTTGAAGCAGGAATCTCAGTAATGGGAGTCTTCATAAACAGGATACATATACAGGATACTACACAGCCTGTACCTAAAAAAGGATAAGGAATCTGGTTTTCCTGAGTTCTCGTGGTCAAAAATCTACTGGGCGTCTTGCTAAGGGTTAAACAATAATCAGGATTTTGAAGCAAGAATCTGCAGAATGGGAGTTCTCATATACAGGAAACTACATGGGCTCTTGCTAAGGGAGAATAACGAATCTGGGTTACACGAGTCCTCAATTACAAAAACGTTCAGGACATCTTGGTAAGGCCTACAAGACTCGGACTTCGACGTGCCCATATTTTTCAGAGCTGGAAACTATGTGCATATTAAGAATCACTCATTCCAGAAGGCCCGCAACAATCTGGTCCTCTCGATTGTTTAAACGAAAATATGGCACTACAAGTCCGTTTAGATTCTGGAACCTCTAAGCCCAAATTCCAGGACACAAGTAATCATATCGGGTGATTTGAATGTAAGCCCTGAGTTCAGGGTTACATCGTACTCCAGAAACTTCTGGTAGTTCTGTTATTCGGAATTAGGAGCTTGGGTTTACATGTTGCACCATGTTTAGTAGGTATTTTTAGGAGGGCACCAGGTTCTTGGTTTCCAAGTCTATAGGAGCATTCTGGAGTCTTTCCATTAGGAGCCACGTGTCTGGACTTTTAGGGAACAGGGAAACATCTGGTCGTTCATCTGAGAACGAAACAGGAATCTCGGACACTATGTCCCAAGAAAGTTTCTACTCATGCTACCAATGTGGAAAAAGGAAAATCAGTTTGCATGTGACCAGCAAACTTCTGGGCATTTGTTAATTTTTCCCTGGCTTAAGGTAGTTATCATACCTAGAAACCTACAGGAATTTTCTAAATGCTAATCAGCAAGTTGGAGTTCCAGTCCCCACACTTTTCAGAACTAATTCCTGTATACGTACCACAAAACTGTCATTACCAATTCCCAAGAACCTCCTGCTCCTCTTCTCGGCTTTTTTTGCAGGAGTGTCTAAGGCCAGATTCCACAACCCAAGGAATCATGTCGCCATTTTTCGTGTAATTTCTGACTTCAGGTTTACCTCCTAATCCAGAAACTACTACTGGAATTTTGGATTGTTATTCATAACCTGGGATTAGGTATTCCCAAATATTTAGGACGTATTCTTAAAGGGGATCCAACAATCTTGGATTCCAGCGTCATCCTGATCTTTTGGGCTTATGATTATTGGTATATAAGAGTTTGTACTTCCACGTCGTCAGATAACTTCTGGGCGTCTTACTGAGAACAAAAAGAATCTGGGTTATGGGGCTCACCAATCCAAGAATTCTTCATGGACACATTATAAGGTCTAATCTGGAATTGGGATTCTATTTTCACACATTCTTTAGGGCTACAGGCCTCTGGGATATGACGATTTTTTCATTATAGACTCTCAGCAACATTCTGGTGTTTTTGATAGTTGTAACTGAGAATGTGGACCCTCATGTCCCTTGGGTTTTTCGGGACAACAAAGGGCAGATTACAGGACCCAAGGATCTTATCGCCATATTTTAAGTAACTATCGCCTTAAGATGTACCTTGTAATCCTGAAATTTCTGTTTGTTCTTCTATTCCGATAGGGGCCTGGTGTTTTGAGGTTGCCAAATATTTATTTCACACCTTTAATAATAACCAGTATTCATGGATTTCACGTACCTAGGCAATTTCTGGGCATCTGCCTCTTTGTATACAGAGTTTTTAGATCCACATCACGAGGGAAAATCAGAACATCTTGCTGAGAATGAAAAGGAAATGCGGTTCTAGCAGTTCTCATTCTCCAGAATCTACAGGCCTCTTAAAAGGTTTAATCAGCAATCTGGGCTTCAGGGTTCCTACATTTTTCAGAGTACTAGCTCGGTAGATATCCTTAATTGGTCATTACAGATCCCCAGGAAAATTTTATTCACTTGATATTTGTAATCGAAGATCTGTCCCAAATATCCTTTTGAGTCTTATGAATAACTAGGACCATAATCATGTACCCCAGGATTAAAATGGCGTTTGGGTACAAAACACCTCTTTTCATGTTACCTCAAAGTACAGAATTTTCTTGTGGTCAGGCTGGTGGGAATTGGCACATGGGTTTAAGAGAGTCCACATTTTGGGGAGGTCCTATTAAGGGGAACCAGGAATCTTGGATTCCAGTTCCCCAACAAAATTTTGGCAGTCTTTCTCTTGATATCCAAACAATTGGAATTGTAAGTCACCAGAAAATATCACAGCCCCTTGCTGACGATGTAGCAGGAATCTGGATAATGGGAGTCCTCATATGCAGGAAACTACATGGCCTCTTGCTAAGGAAGAATAAGGAATTTTGGTTGCACGATTTTGAGCCCCCAAATCCACAGGGCATCTTACTAAGAGATAACCATGAATCAGGTTTTTATTGTAGGAATCTGGGTTGTGGGAGTCCGCAAATAAAGAAAACTCGACTGCCTATTGATAAAAAAGAATAAGAAATCTGGGTTACACTTGTCCTCAATCCCTAAAAAACTTCAGGGCGTCTTGCTAAGGGCT
Source organism: Carlito syrichta (assembly GCF_000164805.1). Lineage (NCBI taxonomy): Eukaryota > Metazoa > Chordata > Mammalia > Primates > Tarsiidae > Carlito > Carlito syrichta. Next base: position 54,718 of record NW_007248179.1, read on the forward strand.
AAACACGAATCAGGGTTTTTGAAGCATAAGTTTGTGGAAATGGGCTCCTCATATACAGGCAAATACATGGCCTTTAGGTAAGAAAAAATAAGGAATCTGGGTTACCCGTGTTTTCTATTCCAAAATAACTATAGGGCCTCTTGCTAAGGGCTAAACAAGAATAAGGGATTCGTAGCAAGAATGTGGGTAATACTACTCATAACAGATAACTTTGAGGCCTCTTTTTTTAAAAAAATAAGGAATCTGTTTTACGCGGTCCTCAATCACAAAAACTACATGGCGTCTTCCTTAGGGCACAACATGAATCAGGGTTTCTAAACAGGAATCTGGGGAAAGGGAGTCCTCAAATACAGGACACTACATGACCTCTAGTGAAGGAAGAATAAGGAATCTGTGTTACACGAGTCCTCAATCCGAAAAAATTCTCAGGGCGTCTTGCTACTGGACAAACAAGAATCAGGGCTTGGAGCTCCCCTCATGGTTTGGAGCTATTTAGCATGTGGAAATTAGGAATCACTTAATTCAGGACTCCAGCAACATTCTGGTCCTCTTGGTAGTAGTAAACAGGTGTCTCGCACTGCAAGTCCGTTAGGCTCCTCAGGACAACTAAGGCCAGATTCCAGCACAAAAGGGATCATCTCGTCACATTGCATGTAACTCTTGATTTCAAGATGATCTTTGTAATTTTGTAATTCTCAAACTTCTATTTGTCGTTTTATTTTGAGATGGGCCAAGGCTTTTGCCATTGCCAAAATTTAGTAAATATTTTTAAAGGTAACCAGGAATCACAGATTCCCCAATCCTAGGAAATTTGTGGGCATCTGTTATTTTGCATACAGAGTTTTGGAATACACATGGACAGGGAAAATCAAGGCATCTTGCTGAGAACTAAAAGGGAATCCGGGTTCTTAATTTTCATCCGCCAAAGTCTACAGGGCCTCTAGATGAAATTTAATCAGGAATCTGGACTTTTAGGACCCCATATTGTTATGGTGTCTTGTACAAGGGAACCAGGATTCTTGGATTCCGATAAACCAGGAAATTTCTGGAGGTCTTTCAATTGATATTTAAACAACTTGAATTCTAGATCACCACGAAATATCTCGGTGTCCTCTGGAGAATGAAGCAAGAATCTGGGTAATGGGAGTCCTCATATACAGGAAATTTCTTATCTCTTGCGAAGGATAAATAAAGAATCTGGGCTACATGGGACCTCAATATCGAAAACCTACAGTGCATCTTGCTTAGAGCTAAACAAGATCAGGCCTTTGAGCATCCCTTTTAGAGCTTTTAGAGCTATTTGTTCTGTGGAAATTACAAATCAATCATTCCTGGACTCCAAAATCACTCTGGTACTCTTGATAGTTGTGACCAAGAATCTGGCACTACAAGTCCATTTAGATACTCGGAACCTCTGATTCCAGATACAGGACACTGGGCAATCTCTCGGATTTATTGTATGTAAGTCCTGACTTCAATGTTATCTCATACTCCAGAAACTAGAGTGGGTCCGCTGTTCGTTATTAGGACTTTGGGTTTAGGTGTTCAATTTTTTTGGGAGATATTATTGGGAGGGTACCAGGAATCATAGATTGCACGTCCCGAGGCATATTCTTGTCATCTTTCTATGGGTATAAAAGAGTTTAGATTTCCAGGCCAACAGGAAGCATCTCGTCATTTTGCTTACAACGAAGTAGGAATCTGGATCACTGTGCCCCTTGAAAATTTCTGCAGGCTTTACCTAAGTGGAACCAGGAAACTCGGTTTCCATGTAACTTGCAAACATCTGGGCATTTGCTAAATTATCCATGGCTTAAGGCAGTGCTCATACCTAAGAATCGACAGGGACTTTAGCAAATGCTAATCTGGAATCTGGGAGTCATGGTTCTCATATTATTCACTGCAGCGTCCTATATGCATACCACTAATCGGACATTGCCGTTCCCCAGGAACGTGTTGCACCACTTGATAGTTGTAACTGAGAATCTGGTCTACTGGTACTTTGTTTCACAGGGCACTGTAAGGCTGGATTCCACAATCCACGCAATCATCTGCCATTTGTTAATGTGATCCTGGCTTCAGGTTTACCTCGTAGTCCAGAAACTATTGCTGGACATTCGTTTTCGCATTGAGAATGTGGGATTAGGGGTTCCCACATATTTGGGATGTATTCTTAAGGGGGAACCAACAATCTTCGATTCCAGGTCCCGGGGAAACTTCCTGGCGTATGTGTATTTGTATGAAAGAGTTTGTACATCTATGTCACCAGAAAAAGTCTGGGCGTTTTCCTGATAATAAAAAAAGGAATGTGGGTTATGGGAGACCTCAATCAAATTCAACAGGGATCTGTTATAAGGGCTTACCTGGAATCTGGTCTTCTAGTCCTCCAAATTCTTCAGAGCATGTTGCCACTTGGAAAGGACAAGTGTCATTATAGATACCCAGCACCTTCTGGGCCTCTTGATTGTTGTAACCAAGAAGCAGTCCATGCAATTCAGTTGGGTTTCTCGGCACAAGTAAAGGCAGAGTACAGGACTAAGGCATCATCTCGCCACATTTCTGTGTAACTCTTCTCTTAAGATGTACACTGTAATCCTAAAATGTGCATTTGTGAATCCATTTCATATGGCTTGGGGGGTTGGGTTTGCTAAGCATCTAGTACATATTTTTAAAGATAACCAGGATTCACGAATTTCCACGTCCCTTGAAAACAGCTGGGCATCTGTCTATTTGCATACGGAATTTAGGAATCCAGATCGCCAGGGAAAATCAGTCTCTTGCTGAGAACGAGAAGGGAATGCGGGATCAGGGGTCCTCAATCGTCAAAATCTATATGGCCTCTTGATAAGTTTTAATGAGGAATCTGGGCTTGTAGTTTCTTCCTTTATTCAGAGCTAATTTCTACGTGGATACCTAAAATCTCTTATTACAGATCCAAGAAGATTCCCATCCTTTTGATAGTTGTAATCGAGTATCTGAACCTACTATTTCGTTTGTTTCTGTCAACATATTTGGCCATAATCCATTTCCCCAGGTATCAAATGGCATTTTGCTACAGAATCCTTCGCTCGAGGTTACCTCAAAATACCAAAATTTCCTGTGGTCATGCTGGTGGAAATTGGGATATTGGGTTTAGAAAATTACACATTTTTACGAAGTCTTGTTAAGGGGAACGTGGAACCTTGGATTAATTTCCCAGGTACTCTATGGGGGTCTGTCTATTGATATCCAAACAACTGGATTCTATGTTCACCAGAAAATATCTAGGGTATTGCTGAGAATTAAGCCGGAATTGGCGAAACGGGAATCCTCATATACAGGAAACAACATGGCATCTTACTACGGAAGAATAAGGAATCTGTGTTACACGAGTTCTCAAATCCCAAAAACCTACAGGGAGTCTTACTAAGGGAGAAAAAGTATCAGGGATTTGTAGCACGAATCTGGGGAATGGGAGCCCTCATATACAGGGAAATTCACAAGCTCCTCCTAAGGACGAACAAGGAATCTGGATGACACATGTCCTCGATCCAAAAAATCTACAGTACATCCTTCTTAGGTCTAAACAAGTATCAGGGTTTCGACGCAAGGCTCTCAGTAATGGGAGTCTTCATATACAGGATACTACACAGCCTCAACCTAAGAAATGAATAGGAATTTGTCTTTCCCGAGACCTCAATGCCAAAATCTACTGGGCATCATACTAAGGGCTAAACAAGAATCAGGATTTCGACGCAAGAATCTGGGATTTGGGAGTCCTCATATACAGGAAACTACATGAGCTCTTCATAAGGGAGAATAACGAATCTGGGTTACACAGGTCCTAAATTCCAAAAATGTTCAGGGCCTCTTGGTAAGGCCTACAAGACTCGGACTTCGACGTCTCCTTTTTTTTCAGATCTGGAGAATATGTGCATATTAAGAATGACTCATTCCAGAAGTCTCGCAACATTCTGGTCCTCTCGATACTTTAAATGAAAATATGGCATTACAAGTCCGTTTAGATTCTGGATCCTGTAACGCCAAATTCCAGGACACAAGTAATCATATCAAGTGCTTTGAATGAAAGCCCTGAGTTTAGGGTTACCTCGTACTCCAGAAACTTCTGGTAGTTATGCTTTTTGGAATTAGGAACTTGGGTTTAGATGTTGCACCATGTTTAGAAGTTATTTTTAGGAGGGCACAAGGGTCTTGGTTTACAAGTCCATAGGAGCATTCTGGAGTCTTTCTATTGGGAGCCACGTGTCTGGAATTCTAGGGAACGGGGAAAAATCTGGTCGTTCTTCTGAGAACGAAACAGGATTCTTGGACAATATGTCCCCCAGAAAGTTTCTACTCATGTTACGAATGTGGAACAAGGAAAATTAGTTTACATGTGACCAGCAAACTTCTGGGCAGCTGTTAATTTTTCCCTGGCTTAAGGTAGTTCTCATACCTAGAAGCCTACAGGAATTTTCTAAATGCTAATTAGGTATTTGGAGTTCCAGTCCCCACACTATTCACAACTAATTCCTGTATACGTACCACAAAACTGTCATTACCAGTTCCCAGGAACCTGCTTCTCCTCTTCTTAGTTGTAACAGAGAATCTGGCCATCTGCTCGGCTTTTTTTGCAGGAGGCTTTAAGGCCAGAATCCACAACCCAAGGAATGATGTCGCCATTTTTCGAGTAATTTCTGACTCCAGCTTTACCTCCTAATGTAGAAACTACTACTGGAATTTTGGATTGATATTCATAACAAGGCATTAGTTGTTCCCAAATATTTAGGATGTATTCTTAAAGGGGATGCAGCAATCTTGGATTCCAGCGTCATTCTGACCTTTTGGGCTTATGATTATTGGTATATAAGAGTTTGCACTTCCACATCGTCAGGTAACTTCTGGGAGTCTTCCTGAGGACAAAAAGAATCTGGGTTATGGGGGTCGCCAATCTAAGAATTCTACATGGACACATTATAAGGTCTAATGTGGAATCTGGGAATCTATTTCCACACATTCTTTAGGGCTACAGGCCTCGGGAATATGACAAATTTTTCATTATATATTCCAAGCAACCTTCTGGTGTTCTTGATAGTTGTAACCGAGATTGTGCACCATCATGTCCGTTGGGTTTTTCAGGACAATACAGGGCAGATTACAGGACCCAAAGAATCTTATCGCCATATTTTTATGTACCTATCGCCTTAAGATGTACCTTGTAATCCTAAAATTTCTGTTTGTTCTTCTATTCCGATTGGGGCCTGGTGTTTTGAGGCTGCTAAATATTTATTACGTACTTTTAATGGTAACCAGTATTCATGGATTCCACGACCCTAGGTATTTTATGGGCATCTGCCTCTTTCTATACAGAGTTTTTGGGTCTACATCACGAGGGAAAATCAGAGCATCTAGCTGAGAAAGAAAAGGAATTGCGGTTCTAGCAGTTCTCATTCGACAGAATCTACAGGGCCTCGTAAGAGATTTAATCAGCAATCTGGGCTTCAGGGTTCCTACATTTTTCAGAGCTACTAGCTCCATAGATACCCTTACTCTGTCATTACAGTTCCCCAGGAACATTCTATTCACTTGATATTTGTAATTGAGGATCTGGCCCAAATATCCTTTTGAGTCTTATTAACATCTAGGACCATAATCAGGTATCCCAGGATTCAAATGGCGTATGGGTACAAAACACCTCTATTCATATTACTTCTAACTACAGAATTTTCTTGTCGTCGGGCTGGTGGAAATTGGGACATGGGTTTAGGAGAGTCCACATATTGGGGTGGTCCTGTTAAGGAGAACCAGGAATCTTGGATTCCAGTTCCCCAATAAAATTTTGGAAGTCTTTCTCTTGATATCCAAACAACTGGAATTCTAGGTCACCAGGAAATATCACAGTGCCTTAATGAGGATGTAGCAGAAATCTGGGTAATGGGAGTCCTCATATGCAGGAAACTACATGGCCTCCTGCTAAGTAAGAATACGGAATTTTGGTTGCATGGGTCCTCAGCCCCAAAATCCACAGGGCTTCTTTCTAAGAGGTAACAATGTATCAGGTTTTAATGTAGGAATCTGGGTAGTGGGAGTACTCAAATCCTCGAAACTGGACTTCCTATTGATAAAAAAGAATAAGGAATCTGGGTTCCTCATTCCCTAAAAAACTTCAGAGCGTCTTGCTAAGGGGTAAACACGAATCAGGGTTTTTGAAGCATGAATCTGTGGAAATGGGCTCCTCTTATACAGGCAAATACACGGCCTTAGCTAAGAAAGAATAAGCAATCTGGGTTACCCGTGTTCTCTATCCCAAAAGAACTACAGGGCCTCTTGCTAAGGGCTAAACAAGAATAAGGGATTTGAAACATAAATGTGGGTAATACTACTCATAACAGGAAATTTCGAGGCTTCTTTTTAAAAAAAATAAGCAATCTCTTTTATGCGGTTCCTCAATCACTAAATCTACATTCCGTCTTGCTAAGGGCTAAACAAGATTCAGGGTTTTTAAACAAGAATCTGCAGAAAGGGATTCCTCAAATATAGGACACTGCACAAACTCCAGTGAAGGAAGAATAAGGAATCTGTGTTACACGAGTCCTCAATCCGAAAAAATTCTCAGGACGTCTTGCTGCTGGACAAACAAGAATCAGGGCTTCGAGGTCCCCGCATGTTTTGGAGCTATTTAGCATGTGGACATTAGGAATCACTCAATTCAGGACTCCAGGAACATTCTGTTCCTCTTGGTAGTAGTAAACGGGTATCTCGCACTGCAAGTCCGTTAGGTTACTCAGGACAACTAAGGCCATATTCCAGCACAAAAGGGATCATCTCGCCATATTTACATGTAACTCTTGTCTTAAGATGAACTTTGTAATTCTCATACTTCTATTTGTCGTTTTATTTTGAGATGGGCAGAGGGTTTTGCAGTTGCCAAATGTTTTGTAAGATTTTGAAAGGTGACCAGGAATCACGGATTCCCCTATCCTAGGAAACTTGTGGGCATCTGTCATTTTGCATAAAGAGTTTTGGAATGCACATGGACAGGGAAAATCAAGGCATCTTGCTGATAACGAAAAGGGAATCTTGGTTCTTGAATTCTCATACGACAAAGTCTATAGGGCCTCTTGATGAGGTTTAATCAGTAATCTGGTCTTTTAGGTCCCCATATTGTTATGGTGTCTTGTACAAAGGAACCAGGATTCTTGGATTCCAATTGCCCAGGAAACTTCTGGAAGTCTTTCAATTGATATCCAAACAACTTGAATTCTAGATCACCACGAAATATCTCGGTGTCCTCCGGAGAATGAAGCAAGAATCTGGGTAATGGGAGTCCTCATATACAGGAAATTTCATAACTCGTGAAGGATGAATAAATAATCTGGGCTACAGGGGACCTTAATATCGAAAACGTACAGTGCTTCTTGCTAAGGGCTATATAAGATCAGGGCTTCGACCACCACTTTTAGAGCTTTTAGAGCTAATTTTTCTGTGAATATTACAAATCAATCATTCCTGGACTCCAAAAACACTCTGGTACTCTTTATAGTTCTTACCGAGAATGTGGCACTACAGGTCCATTTAGATACTTGGATCATCTGATTCCATATACAGGACACTGGACATTCTCTAGGGTTTTTTGTATGTAAGCCCAGACTTCAATGTTACCTTGTATTCCAGAAACTAGAGTGGCTCCGCTGTTCGTTATTAGGACTTTGGGTTTAGGTGTTCAATTTTTTTAAGAGGTATTATTGGGAGGGAAGCAGGAATCATAGATTGCACGTCCTGAGGCATATTCTTGTCATCTTTCTATGGGTATAAAAGAGTTTGGATTTCCAGGCCAACAGGAAGCATCTCGTCGTTTTGCTTACAATGAAGAAGGAATCTGGATCACTGTACCCCTTGAAAATTTCTGCAGGCTTTACCTAAGAGGGACCAGGAAACTCGGTTTCTATGTAACTTGCAAACATCCAGGCATTTGCTAAATTATCCGTGGCTTAAGGCAGTGCTCATACCTAGGAATCGACAGTTACTTTAGCAAATGCTAATCTGCAATCTGGGAGTCCTGGTTCTCATATTATTCAGAGCAGCGTCCTATATGCATACGACTAATCAGGCATTGCCGGTCCCCAGGTACATGTTGCACCTCTTGATAGTTGTAACTGAGTATCTGGCCTACTGGTCCGTTGGTTTCACAGGGTCGTGTAAGCCCGGATTCCAAAATCCACACAATCATCTGCCATTTGTTAATGTGATCCTGGCTTCAGGTTTACCTCATAGTCCAGAAACTACTGCTGGATATTCATTTTCGCATTGGGAATATGGGATTAGAGGTTCACACATATTTAGGATGTATTCTTAGGGGGACCCAGCAATCTTAGATTCCAGGTCTTGGAGAAACTTCTTATCGTATGTGTATTTGTATGTAAGACTTTGTACTTCTATGTCCCCAGAAAAAGTCTAGGCGTTTTCCTGATAATAAAAAAAACGAATGTGGGTTATAGGAGACCTCAATCCAATTCTACAGGGATCCGTTATAAGGGCTTATCTGGAATCTGGGCTTCTAGTCCTTCAAATTCTTCAGAGCATGTTGCCACTTGGAAAGGACAAGTGTCATTATAGATTCCCAGCAACATTCTGGGCCTCTTCATTGTTGTAACCAAGAAGCAGTCCGTGCAATTCAGTTGGGTTTCTCGGCACAAGTAAAGGCAGATTACATGAATAAGGCATCATCTCACCACATTTGTGTGTAACTCTTGTCTTAAGATGTACCCTGTAATCCTAAAACTTCAGTTTGTGAATCTAATTGATATGGGCTGGGGGTTGGGGCTGCTAAGCATGTAGTACATATTTTTAAAGGTAACCAGGAATCACGGATTACACATCCCTGGAAAACAGCTAGGAATCTGTCTATTTGCATACAGAATTTAGGAATCCAGAGCATCAGGGAAAATCAGTCTCTTGCTGAGAACGAGAAGGGAATGCGGGATCAGGGGTCCTCAATCGTCAAAAACTATATGGCTTCTTCATAAAGTTTAATGAGGAATCTGGGCTTGTAGATCCTTCCATTTTTCAGAGCTACTTCCTACGAGGATATCTAAAATCTCTTATTGCAGATCCAAGAAAATTCCCGTCCTTTCTATAGTTGTAATCAAGTATCTGAACCTACTATTTCGTTTGTTTCTATCAACATCTTTGGCCATAATACAGTTCCCCAGGTATCAACTGGCATTTTGCTACAGAATCCTTTGCTCGAAGTTACCTCAAAATACCGAAATTTCCTGTGGTAAGGCTGGTGGAAACTGGGATATTGGCTTTAGAAAATTACACATTTTTACAATATCTTGTTAAGGGGAACGTGGAAACTTGGATTACATTTCCCAGGTACTCTATGGGGGTCTGTCTATTGATATCCAAGCAACTGGATTCTAAGTTCACCAAAAAATATCTTGCGTATTGCTGAGAATTAAGCAGGAATTTGCGAAACGGTAATCCTCATATACAAAAAACAACATGGCCTCTTACTACGGAAGAATAAGGAATCTGGGTTACACGAGTCCTCAAATCCCAAAAACCTAAAGGGAGTCTTACTAAGGGAGAAAAAGTATAAGGGATTTGTAGCACGAATCTGGGGAAAGGGAACACTCATACACAGGAAACTTCACAACCTCCTCCTAAGGACGAACAAAGAATCTGGGTGACACATGTCCTCGATCCAAAAAATCTACAGGGCGTCTTTCTAAGGGCTAAACAAGTATCAGGGTTTTGAAGCAGGACTCTCAATAATGGGAGTCTTCATATACAGGATACTACACAGCCTCTACCTAAGAAAGGATAAGGAATCTGGTTTTCCCGAGACTTCAATGCCAAAAAACTACTGGGAGTCTTGCTAACGTCTAAACAATTATCAGGATTTCAAAGCAAGAATCCGGGGAATGGGAGTCCTCATATACAGGAAACAACATAGGTTCTTGCTAAGGGAGAATAACGAATCTGGGTTACACGAGTCCTCAATTCCAAAAAAGTTCAGGGCGTCTTGGTAAGGCCTACAAGACTCGGACTTTGACGTCCTCATATTTTTCAGACCTGGAAACTATGTGCATATTAAGAATCACTCATTCCAGAAGTCCCGCAACTTTCTGGTCCTCTCGATAGTATAAACGAAAATATGGCACTACAAGTACGTTTAGATTTTCGATTCTCTTAGCCCAATTCCAGGATACAAATAATCATATTGGGTGCTTTGAATGTAAGCCCTGAGTTCAGGGTAACCTTGTACACCAGAAACTTCTTTTAGTACTGCTATTCGGAATTAGGAACTTGGGTTTAGCTGTTGCACCATGTTTAGAAGGTATTTTTGGGAGGGCACCAGGGTCTTGATTTACAAGTCCATAGGAGCTTTCTGGAGTCTTTCTATTGGAAACCAAGTGTCTCGACTTCTAGGGAACAGGGAAACATCAGGTCGTTTGTCTGAGAACGAAACAGGGATCTCTGACACTATGTCCCCAGAAAGTTTCTACTCATGTTACCAATACGGAACAAGGAAAATCAGTTTGCATTTGACCAGCAAACTTCTGGGCAGTTGTTAATTTTTCCCTGGCTTAAGATAGTTCTCATACCTAGAAGCCTACAGGAATTTTCTAAATGCTAATCAGGAATTTGGAGTTCCTGTCCCCACACTTTTCAGAATTAATTCCTGTATACGTACCACAAAACTGTCATTACCAATTTCCAGGAACCTGCTGCTCCTCTTCTTAGTTGTAACAGACAATCTGGCCATCATCTCGGCTTTTTTTGAGGAGGCTGTAAGGCCAGATTCCACAACCCAAGGAATCATGTCACCATTTGTCGTGTAATTCCTGACTCCAGGTTTACCTCCTTATCCAGAAACTACTACTGGAATTTTGGACTGATATTCGTAACCAGGGATTAGGTGTTTCCAGATATTTAGGACGTATTCTTAAAGGGGATCCAGCAATCTTGGATTCCAGCGTCATTCTGACCTTTTGGTCTTATGATTATTGGTATATAAGAGTTTTTACTTCCACGTCGTCAGGTAACTTTTGGGAGTCTTACTGAGAACAAAAAGTATCTGGCTTCCGGTGGCCGGCAATCCAAGAATTCTACACGGACCCATTATAAGGTCTAATCTGGAATCTGGTATTCTATTTCCACACATTCTTTAGGGCTGCTGGCCTCTTGAATATGACAATTTTAATAATTATAGATTCTCAGCAACCTTCTTGTGTTCTTGATAGTTGTAACTCAGAATGTGGACACTCAAGTCCATTGGGTTTTTCAGGACAACAAAAGGCAGATTACTGGACCCAAAGAATCTTATCGCCATGTTTTCATATAACTATCGCCTTAAAATGTACCTTGTAATCCTGAAACTTCTGTTTGTTCTTCTATTCCAATAGGGGTATGGTGTTTTGAGGTTGCCTAATACTTATTATGTACTTTTAATGGTAACCAGTATTCATGGATTCCACGACCCTAGGTAATTTCTGGGCATCTGCCTCTTTGTATACAGAGTTTTTGGATGCACATCACGAGGGAAAATCAGAGCATCTTGCTGAGAAAGAAAAGGAAATGCGGTTCTAGCAGTTCTCATTCGCCAGAGTCTACAGGGCCTCTTAAAATGTTTAATCAGCAAAGTGAGTCAGTGTTTCTACATTTTTCAGAGCTACTAGCTCCGTAGATACCATTAATCGGTCATTACAGATCCCCAGGAACATTTTATTCACTTGATATTTGTAATCGACGATCTGGCCAGATATCCTTTTGAGTCTTATGAACATCTAGGACCATAATCAGGTACACCAGGATTCAAATGGCGTATGGGTATAAAACACCTCTATTCATGTTAACTCAAACTACAGAATTTTCTTGTTGTCGGGCTGGTGGGAATTGGGACATGGGTTTTGGAGAGTCCACATTTTGGGGAGGTCCTGTGAAGGGGAACCAGGAATCTTGGATTCCAGTCCTCCAATAAAATTTTGGGAGTCTTGATAACCCAACAACTGTAATTTTAGGTCACCAGGTAATATCTCAGCACCTTGCTGAGGATGTAGCAGGAATCTGGGTAATGGGATTCCTCATATGCAGGAAACTGCATGGCCTCTTGCTAAGGAAGAATAAGGAATTTTGGTTGCACGAGTCCTCACCCCAAAAATCCACAGGGCGTCTTACTAAGAGATAACCATGAATCAGGTTTTTAATGTAGGAATCTGGGTAGTGGGAGTCTTCAAATACAGGAAACTGGACTGCCTATTGATAGAAAAGAATAAGTAATCTGGGTTCCACGTGTCCTCAATCTCTAAAAATCTTCAGGGCATCTTGCTAAGGGCTAAACACGAATCAGGGTTTTTGAAGCATGAATCTGTGGAAATGGGCTCCTCATATACAGGTAAATACACGGCCTTTAGCTAAGAAAGAATAAGGATCTGGGTAACCCGTGTTTTCTATCCCAAAAGAACTACAGGGCCTCTTCTTAAGGGCTATAAAGAATAAGGGATTCAGAGCAGGAATGTGGGTAATACTACTCATAACAGGAAACTTTGAGGCCTCTTTTTTAAAAAAAAAATATGTAATCTGTTTTACGAGGTCCTCAATCACAAAAACTACATGGCGTCTTCCTAAGGGCTCAACAAGATTCAGGGTTTCTAAACAGGAATCTGTGGAAAGGGAGTCCTCAAATACAGGACACTACACGGCCTCCAGTGAAGGAAGAATAAGTAATCTGTGTTACAGGTGTCCTCAATCCGAAAAATTCTCAGGACGTCTTGCTCCTGGACAAACAAGAATTAGGGTTTCGAGCTCCCCTCATGGTTTGGAGCTATTTAGCATGTGGATATTAGGAATTAGTCAATTCAGGACCCCAGCAACGTTTTGGTCCTCTTGGTAGTAGTAAACGGGTATCTCGCACTGCAATTCCGTTAGTTTCCTCAGGACAACTAAGGCCAGATTCCAGCATAAAAGGGATCATCTCGCCATATTTGCATGTAACTCTTGGTCTCAAGATGAACTTTGTAATTCTCAAAATTCCATTTGTCCTTTTATTTTGAGAGGGTCCGAGGGTTTTGCAGTGGCCAAACGTTTAGTAAGTATTTTGAGAGGTAACCAGAAATCACGGATTCCCTCACCCTAGGAAACTTGTGGGCATCTCACTTTTTGTATAAAGAGTTTTGGAATACACATGGACAGGGAAAATCAAAGAATCTTGCTGAGAACAAAAAGGGAATCCGGGCTCTTGAGTTCTCATACGCCAAAGTCTACAGGGCCTCTTGATGAGGTTTAATCAGGAATCTGGACTTTTAGGTCCCCATCTTGTTATGGTGTCTTGTACAAGGAAACCAGGATTCTTGAATTCCAATTGCCCAGGAAACTTCTGGAGGTCTTTCAATTGATATCTAAACAACTTGAATTCTACATCACCACGAAATATCTCGATGTCCTCTGCAGAATGTAGCAGGAATCTGGGTAATGGGAGTCCTCATATACAGGAAATTTCATAACTCTTGCGAAGGATGAATAAAGAATCTGGGCTACATTGGTCCTCTATACCAAAAATCTACAGTGCGACTTGCTAGGGGCTAAACAATATCAGGGCTTCAAGCACACCTCATGTTTTAGAGCTATTTGTTCTGTGGATATTACGAATCAATAATTCCTGGACTCCAGAAACACTCTGGTATTCTTGATAGTTGTGAACGAGAATCTGGCACTACAAGTTCATTTAGATACTCGGAACCACTGATTCCAGACACAGGACACTGGACATTCTCTCGGATTTTTGTATGTAAGCCCTGACTTCAGTGTTACCTCGTACTCCAGTAACAAGAGTGGCTCTGATGTTCGTTATTAGGATTTTTGGGTTAGGTGTTCAACTTTTTTAGGAGGTATTATTAGGAGGGAACCAGGAATCTTAGATTGCACGTCTCGTGGCATATTCTTGTCATCTTTCTATGGGTATACAAGAGTCTGGATTTCCAGGCCAACAGGAAGCATCTCGTCATTTTGCTTACAACGAAATAGGAATCTGGGTCACTGTGTCCCTTGAAAGTTTCAACAGGCTTTACCTAAGTGGAACCAGAAAACTCGTTTCCATGTAGCTTGCAAACATCTGGGCATTTGCTATATTATCCGTGGTTTAAGGTAGTGATCATACCTAGGAATCGACAGGGCTTTAGTAAATGCTAATCTGCAATCTGGGAGTCCTGGTTCTCATATTACTCAGAACAGCATCCTATTTGCATACCACCAATCGGCACTGCTCTTCCCCGGGAACGTGTTGCACCTCTTGATAGTTGTAACTGAGAATCTGGCCTACTGGTCCTTTTGTTTCACAGTGTCCTATAAGGCCGGATTCCACAATCCACGCAATCATTTGCTATTTGTTAATGTGATCACTGGCTTCAGGCTTACCTTGTAGTCCAGAAACTACTGTTGACATTCGTTTTCGCATTGAGAATGTGGGATTAGGAGTTCCCACATATTTAGGATGTATTCTTAAAGGGGAACCAGCAATCTTCGATTCCAGGTCCCAGGAAAACTTCTTGGCGTATGTGTATTTGTATGTAAGAGTTTGTACATCTATGTCACCAGAAAATGTCCGGGCATCTTCCTGATAATAAAAAAAGGAATTTGGGTTATGGGAGACCTCAGTTTAATTCTACAGGGCTCCGTTAGAAGGGCTTATCTGGAATATGGGCTTCTAGTCCTCCAAATTCTGTAGAGCATGTTGCCACTTGGAAAGACAAGTGTCATTATAGATTCCCAGCAACCTTCTGGGCCTCTTGATTGTTGTAACCAAGAAGCAGACCGTGCAATTCAGTTGGGTTTCTCAGCACAAGTAAAGGCAGATTACAAGACTACGGCATCATCTCGTCACATTTGGGTGTAACTCTTGTCTTAAGATTTACCCTGTAATCCTAAATCTTCCGTTTGTGCATCTATTTGATATGACTACGGCGGTTGGCATTGCGAAGCATGCAGTACATATTTTTAAAGGTAACCAGGAATAACGGATTCCACGTCCCTGGAAAATAGCTGGGCAACTGTCTATTTGCATACAGAATTTTGGAATCCAGATCACCAGGGAAAATCAGGCTCTTGCTGAGAACAAGAAGGGAATGCGGGATCAGGTGTCCTCAATTGTCAAAATCTATATGGCCTCTTGATGAGGTTTAATTAGGGATCTGGGGTTCTAGGTCCTTCCATTTTTCAGAGCTTTCTACGTGGATACATAAAATCTTTTAGTACAGATCCAAGAAGTTTCCCGTCTTTTGATAGTTGTAATCGAGTATCTGAACCTACTATTTCATTTGTTTCTGTCAACATCTTCGGCCATAATCGAGTTCCCCAGGTATCAACTGGCATTTTGCTACAAAATCCCTCACTTGTGTTTGCCTCAAAATACCGAAATTTCCTGTGGTCAGACTGGTGGAAATTGGGATATTGGGTTTAGAATATTACACATTTTTATGATGTCTTCTTAAGGGGAACCTGGAAGCTTGGATTACAGTTCCCAGGTATTCTATGGGAGTCTTTCTAAGGATATCCAAACAACTGCATTCTATGTTCTCCAGGAAGGAAATATCTCGGGTATTGCTGAGAATTAAGCAGGAATTTGCAAAACGGGAATCCTCATATACGGAAAACAACATGGCCTCTTACTATGGAAGAATAAGGAATCTGTGCTACACAAGTCCTCACATCCCAAAAACCTACAGGGAGTCTTACTAAGGGAGAAAAAGTATCAGGGATTTGTAGCACGAATCTGGGGAATGGGAGCCCTCATATACAGGAAAATTCACAATCTCCTCCTAAGGATGAACAAGGAATCTGGGTGACACATGTCCTCGATCCAAAAAATCTACAGTGTGTCTTTTCAAGGGCTAAACAAGTATCACGGTTTCAAAGCAGGACTTTTGGTAATGGGAGTCTACATATACAGGATACTACACAGCCTCTACCTAACAAAGGATAAGGAATCTGGTTTTCCTGAGTCCTCAATGCCAAAAATCTACTGGGCATCTTGCTAAGGGTTAAACAGTAATCCGGATTTTGAAACAAGAATCTGGGGAATGGGAGTCCTCATATACAGGAAACTACATGGGCTCTTGCTAAGGGAGAATAACGAATCTGGGTTACACGAGTCCTCAATTCCAAAAATGTTCAGGGTGTCTTGGTAAGGCCTACAAGACTCGGACTTCGATGTCCCCATATTTTTCAGAGCTGGAAACCATGTACATATTAAGAATCACTCATTCCAGAATTCCCACAATATTCTGGTCCTCTCAATAGTTAAAACGAGAATATGCCTCTACAAGTCGGTATAGATTCTGGATCCTGTAACGCCAAATTCAAGTACACAGTAATCATATCAGGTGCTTTGAATGTAAACCCTGAGATCAGGGTTACCTCATAATCGAGAATCTTCTCGTAGTTCTGCTATTCGGAATTAGGACCTTGGCTTTAGATGTTGCACCATGTTTAGAAGGTATTTTTAGGAGGGCACCAAGGTCTTGGTTTACAAGTCCATATGAGCATTCTGGAGTCTTTCTATTGGGAGACACGTGTCTGGACTTCTAGGGAACAGGGAAACATCTGGTCGATTATCTGAGAACGAAACAGGAATCTTGGACACTATGTCCCCTAAAGTTTCTACTCATATTACCAATGTGGAACAAGGAAAATCAGTTTGCATGTGACCAGCAAACTCCTGGGCAGTTGTTAATTTTTCCCTGGCTTAAGGTAGTTCTCCTACCTAGAAGCCTACAGGAATTTTCAAAATGCTAATCAGGAATATGGAGTTCCAGTCCTCACACTTTTCAGAACTAATTCCTGTATACGTACCACAAAACTGTTATTACCAATTCCCAGGATCCTGCTACTCCTCTTCTTAGTTGTAGCAGAGAATCTGGCCATCTGCTCGGCTTGTGTTGCAGGAGGCTGTAAGGCCAGATTCCCCAACCC
Organism: Carlito syrichta; assembly: GCF_000164805.1. NCBI lineage: Eukaryota > Metazoa > Chordata > Mammalia > Primates > Tarsiidae > Carlito > Carlito syrichta. The sequence goes on from NW_007248179.1 coordinate 71,671, forward strand.
AAGCAATCATGTCGCCATTTGTCGTGTAATTTCTGACTCCAGGTTTACCTCCTAATCCAGAAACTACTACTGGAATTTTGAATTGATATTCGTAACCTGGGATTAGGAGTTCCCAAATATTTAGGACGTATTCTTAAAGGGGATCCAGAAATCTTGGATTCCAGCGTCATTCTGACCTTTTGGGCTTATGATTATTGGTATATAAGAGTTTGTACTTCCACGTCGTCAGGTAACTTCTGGGATTCTTACTGAGAACAAAAGCAATCTGGGTTATGGGGGTCGCCAATCCAAGAATTCTAAATGAACACATTATTAGGGTAATCTGGAATTTGGGATTGTATTTCCACACATTCTTTAGGGCTACAGGCCTCTTGGATATGTCCTTATTTTCATTAGAGATTCTGAGCAAAATTCTGGTGTTCTTGATAGTTGTAACCGAGAATGTGAACCCTCAAGTCTGTTGGGTTTTCGGGACAACAAAGGGCAGATTACAGGGCCCAAAGAATCCTATCGTCGTATTTTTATGTAACTATTGCCTTAAGATGTACCTTGTAATACTGAAACTTCTGTTTGTTCTTGTATTCCGATAGGGACCTGGCGTTTGAGGTTGCCAAATACTTATTACGTACTTTTCATGGTAACCAGTATTCATGGATTCCACGACCCTAGGTAATTTCTGGGCATCTGACAGTTTGTATACATAGTTTTTGGATCCACATCACGAGGGAAAATCAGAGCATCTTGCTGAGAAAGAAAAGGAAATGCGGTTCTAGCAATTCTTATTCTCCAGAGTCTACAGGGCCTCTTAAAAAGTTTAATCAGTAATCTGAGTTTCAGGGTTCCTACATTTGTCAGAGCTACTAGCTCCATAGATACACTTATTCGGTCATTACAAATCCCCAGGAACATTTTATTCACTTGATATTTGTAATCGATGTTCTGGCCCAAATATCGTTTTCAGTCTGATGAACATCTAGGACCATAATCAGGTACCCCAGGATTCAAATGGCGTATGGGTACAAAACACATCTATTCATATTAACTCAAATTACAGAATTTTCTTGTGGTTGGGCTGGTGGGAATTGGGACATGGGTTTAGGTGAGTCCACATTTTGGGGAGGCCCTGTTAAGGGGAACCAGGAATCTGGGATTCCACTTCCCCAATAAAATTTTGGGAGTCTTTCTCTTGATATCCAAACAACTGGAATTCTAGGTCACCAGGAAATATCTCAGCACTTTGCTGAGTATGTAGCAGGAATCTGGGTAATGGAATTCCACATATGCAGGAAACTACACGGACTCTTGCTAAGAAAGAATAAGGAATTTTAGTTGCACGAGTCCTCAGCCCAAAAATCCACAGGGCGTCTTACTAAGAGATAACCATGTATCAGGTTTTTAATGTAGGAATCTGGGTAGTGGGAGTCCTCAAATACAGGAAACTGGACTGCCTATTGATAAAAAAGAATAAGGAATCTGGGTTACACATGTCCTCAATCCCTCAAAAACTTCAGGGCGTCTTGCTAAGGGCTAAACACGAATCAGGGTTTTTGAAGCATGAATCTGTGGAAATAGGATCCTCATATACAGGCAAATACACGGCCTTTAGCTAAGAAAGAATAAGGAATCTGGGTCACCCTTGTTCTCTATCCCAAAAGAACTACAGGGCCTCTTGCTAAGGGCTAAACAAGAATAAGGATTCGAAGCAGGAATGTGGGTAATATTACTCATAACAGGAAACTTCAGGCCTCATTTAAAAAAATAAATAAGGAATCTGTTTTACGCGATCCCTCAATCACAAAATATACATGGCATTTTGTTAAGGGCTAAACAAGAATCAGGTTTTCTAAACAGGAATCTAGGAAAAGGGAGTCCTCAAATACAGGACACTACACGGCCTCCAGTGAAGGAAGAATAAGGAATCTGTGTTACACGAGTCCTCAATCCGAAAAAATTATCAAGACGTCTTGCTACTGGATAAACAAGAATCAGGGCTTCGAGCTCCCCTCATGTTTTGGAGCTATTTAGCATGTGGACATTAGGAATTAGTCAATTCATGACTCCAGCAACATTCTGGTCCTCTTGGTAGTAGTAAATGGGTATCTCGCATGCAAGTCCGTTAGGGTCCAAAGGACAACTAAGGCCAGATTCCAGCACAAAAGGATTCATCTCGCCATATTTGCATGCAACTCTTGGTCTCAAGATAAACTTTGTAATTCTGAAACACCCATTTGTTCTTTTATTTTTAGAGGGGCCGAGGGTTTTGCAGTTGCCAGATGTTTAGTAAGTATTTTGAAAAGTAACCCGGAATCACGGATTCCCCAACCCTAGGAAACTTGTGGGCATCAGTCTTTTTGCATACAGAGTTTTGGAATACACATGGACAGGAAAATTCAAGGGAATCCGGGTTCTTGTGTTCTCATACGCCAAAGTATACATGGCCTCTTGATGAGGTTAAATCAGGAATCTGGGCTTTAAGGTCCCCATATTGTTATGGTGTCTTGTACACAGGAACCAGGATTCTTGGATTCCAATTGCCCAGGAAACTTCTGGAGGTCTTTCAATTGATATTCAAACAACTTAAGTTCTCGATCACCATGAAATATCTTGGTGTCCTCTGGAGAATGAAGCAGGAATCTGGGTAATGGGAGTCCTCATATACAGGAAATTTCATAACTCTTGTGAAGGATGAATACAGAATCTGGGCTACATGGGTCCTCTATACCGATAATCTACAGTGTGTCTTCCTGAGGGCTAAACAAGATCCGGGTTTCGAGAACCCCTCATGTTTTAGTGCTATTTGTTCTGTGGATATTACGAATCAAACCTCCTAGACTCCTAAAACACTCTGGTACTCTTGATAGTTGTGAAAGAGAATCTGGCACTACAAGTTCATTTAGATACTCGGAAACTCTGATTCCAGATACAGGACACTGGACATTCTCTCAGATTGTTTGTATGTAAGCCCTGACTTCAGTGCTACCTCGTACTCCAGAAACTAGAGTGGCTCAGCTGTTCGTTATTAGGATTTTGGGTTTAGGTGTTCAATTTTTTTAAAGAGGTATTATTGGGAGGCACCCATGAATCTTAGATTGCACGTCCCGAGGCATATTCTTGTCATCTTTCTATGGGTATACAAGAGTCTGGATTTCCAGGCCAAAAGGAAGCATGTCTTCGTTTTGCTTACAATGAAATAGGAATCTGGGTCACTGTGTCCCTTGAAAGTTTCTACAGGCTTTACCTAAGAGGAACCAGGAAACTCTGCTTCCATGTAACTTGCAAACATCTGGGCATTTGCTAAATTATCCGTGGCTTAAGGTAGTGCTCATACCTAGGAATCAACAGGGACTTTAGCAAATGCTGATCTGGAATCTGGGAGTCCTGGTTCTCATATTATTCAGAGCAGCGTCCTATATGCATAAGACTAATCGGGCATTGCTGTTCCCTAGGAACGTGTTGCACCTGTTGATAGTTGTAACTGAGAATCTGGCCTACTGGTCCGTTTGTTTCACAGGTCCTGTAAGGCCGGATTCCACAATCCAAGCAATCATCTGCCATGTGTTAATGTGATCACTGGCTTCAGGTTTACCTCGTAATCCAGAAACTACTGCTGGACATTCGTTTTCACATTGAGAATGTGGGATTAGGGTTTCTCACATATTTAGGATGTATTCTTAAAGGGGATCCAGTAATCTTCAATTCCAGGTCCCGGGGAAACTTCTTGGCGTATGTGTATTTGTATGTAAGAATTTGTACTTCTATGTCACCAGAAAACGTCCAGGCGTCTTCCTGATAATAAAAAAAGGAATGTAGGTTATGGGAGACCTCAATTCAATTATACTGGGTTCCCTTATAAGGGCTTATCTGGAATCTGGGTTTCTAGCTCTCCAAATTCTTCAGAGCATGTTGCCACTTGGAAAGGACAAGTGTCATTATAGATTCCCAACAACTTTCTGGGCCTCTTGATTTTTGTAACCAAGATGCAGTCCGTGCAATTGAGTTGGGTTTCTCGGCACAGGTAAAGGCAGATTACAGGACTAAGGCATCTTCAGGCCACATTTGTGTATAACTCTTGATTTAAGATGTACCCTGTAATCCTATAATTTCCGTTTTTGAATCTATTTGGTATGATTGGGGGGTTGGTGTTGCTGAGCATGTAGTACACATTTTTAAAGGTAACCAGGAATCACGGATTCCACATTCCTGGAAAACACCTGGGCATCTGTCTATTTTCATACAGAATTTAGGAATCCAAATCGCCAGGGAAAATCGGGCTCTTGTTGAGAACGAGAATAGAATGCGGGCTCCGGACTCCTCAATCGTCAAAATCTATATGGACTCTTGATAAGGTTTAATGAGGAATCTGGGCTTGTAGGTCCTTCCATTTTTCAAAGCTACTTTCTACGTGGATACATAAAAACTCTTTTTACAGATCCAAGAATATTCCCGTCCTTTCGATAGTTGTAATAGAGTATCTGAACCTACTATTTCGTTTGTTTCGATCAACATCTTTGGCCATAATCCAGTTCCCCAGGTATCAACTGGCATTTTGCTACAAAATCCCTCGCTTGAGGTTACCTCCAAATACCGAAATTTCCTGTGGTCAGGCTGGTGGAAATTCGGATATTGGATTTAGAATATTACACATTTTTATGATGTCTTGTTAAAGGGAACCCGGAAGCTTGGATTACAGTTCCCAGGTATTCTATGGGAGTCTTTCTATTGATATCCAAACAACTGGATTCTATGTTCACCAGGAAATATCTCGGGTATTGCTAAGAATTAACCATTAATTTGTGGAATGGTAATCCTCATATATGGGAAACAACATGGCCTCTTACTACAGAAGAATAAGGAATCTCGGTTACACGAGTCCTCAAATCCCAAAACCTACAGGGAGTCTTACTAAGGGAGAAAATCATCAGGGATTTGTAGCACGAATCTGGGGAATGGGAGCCCTCATATACAGGAAACTTCAGAACTTCCTCCTAAGGACGAACAAGGAGTCTGGGTGACACAAGTCCTTGATCCAAAAAATCTACAGTGCGTCTTTCTAAGGGCTAAACAAGTATCAGGGTTTCGAAGCAGGACTCTCGGTAATGGGAGTATTCATATACAGGATACTACACAGCTTCTACCTAAGAAAGGATAAGGTATCTGGTTTTCCCAAGAACTCAATGCCAAAAAACTACTGGGCGTCTTGCTAAGGGCTAAACAATAATCAGGATTTCGAGGCATGAACCTGGGGAATGGGAGTCCTCATATATAGGAAACTACATGGGCTCTTGCTAAAGGAGAATAGCGAATCTGGGTTACACGAGTCCTCAATTTCAAAAATGTTCAGGGCGTCTTGCGAAGGCCTACAAGACTCGGACTTCGACGTCCCTATATTTTTCAGAGCTGGAAACTATGTGCATATTAAGAATCACTCATAACAGAAGTCCCAAAACATTCTGGTCCTCTCGATAGTTTAAAAGAAAATATGGCACTACAATTCCATTTAGATTCTGGATCCTCTCAAGCCAAATTCCAGGACACAAGTTATCATATCGGGTGCTTTGAATGTAAGCCCTGAGTTCAGGGTTACCTCGTACTCCAGAAACTTCTGGTAGTTCTGTTATTCGGAATTAGGATCTTGGGTTTAGATGTTGCACCATGTTTAGAAGATGTTTTTGGGAGAGCACCAAGGTCTTGGTTTATGAGTCAATAGGAGAATTCTGGAGTCTTTCTATTGGGAGCCACATGTCTGGACTCTAGGGAACGGGGTAACTTCTGGTCGTTTGTCTGAGAATGTAACAGGAATCTCGGACACTATGTCCCCAGAAATTTTCTACTCATGTTACCAATGTGGAAAAAGGAAAATCAGTTTGCATGTGACCAGCAAACTTCTGGGCAGTTGTTAATTTTTCCCTGGCTTAAGGTAGTTCTCATACCTAGAAGACTACAGGAATTTTCTAAATGCTAATCAGGAATTTGAAGTTCCAGTCCCCACACTTTTCAGAAGTCATTCCTGTATACGTACCACAAAACTGTCATTACCAATTCCCAGGAACCTGCTGCTCCTCTTCTTAGTTGTAACAGAGAATCTGACCATCTGCTTGGCTATTTTTGCAGGATTCTGTAAGACCAGATTCTACAACCCAAGGAATCATGTCGCCATTTTTCGTGTAATTTCTGACTCCAGGTTTACCTCCTAATCCAGAAACTACTACTGGAATTTTGGATTGATATTCATAACCTGGGATTAGGTGTTCCCAAATATTTTGGATGTATTCTTAAAGGGGATCCAGCAATCTTGAATTCCAGCGTCATTCTGACCTTTTGGGCTTATGATTATTGGTATATAAGAGTTTGTACTTCCACGTCGTCAGGTACCTTCTGGGAATCTTACTGAGAACAAAAAGAATCAGGGTTACGGGGGTCGCCAATCCAAGTATTCTACATGGACACATTATAAGGGCTAATCTAGAATATGGGATTCTATTTCGACACATTCTTTAGGTCTACAGGCCTCTTGGATATGACAATATTTTCATTATACGTTCTCAGCAACCTTCTGGTGTTCTTGATAGTTGTAACTGAGAATGTGGACACTCAAGTCCGTTGGGTTTTTCGGGACAACAAAGGGCAGATTACAGGATCCAAAGAATCTTATCGCCATATTTTTATGTAACTATCACCTTAAGATGTACCGTGTAATCCTAAAACTTCTGTTTGTTCTTCTATTCTGATAGGGACCTGGTGTTTTGTGGTTGCCAAATGTTTATTACGTACTTTCCATGGTAACCAGTATTCATGGATTCCACGACCCTAGGTAATTTTGGGGCATGTGCCTCTTTGTATACAGAGTTTTTGGATCCACATTACAAGGGAAAATCAGAGCATCTTGCTGAGAAAAAAGGGAAATGCGGTTCTAGCCGTTCTCATTCGCCAGAATCTACAGGGCTTCTTAAAAGGTTTAATCAGCAATCTGGGCTTCAGGATTCCTACATTTTTCAGAGCTACTTGCTCCGTAGATACCCTTAATTGGTCACTTCAGATCCCCAGGAACATTCTATTCACTTGATATTTGTAATCGTGGATCTGGCCCAAATATCCTTTTGAGTCTTATGAACATCTACGACCATAATCAGGTACCCCAGGATTCAAATGGCGTATGGGTACAAAATACCTGTATTCATGTTACCTCAAACTTCAGAATTTTCTTGTGGTCGGGCTGGTGGGAATTGGGACATGGGTTTAGGAGAGTCCATATTTTGGGGAAGTCCTGTTAAGGGGAACCAGGAATCTTGGATTTCAGTTCCCCAATAAAATTTTGGGAGTCTTTCTCTTAATATCCAAACAACTGGAATTCTAGGTCACCAGGAAATATCTCGGTGCCTTACTAAGGATGTAGCAGGAATCTGGGTAATGGGAGTCCTCATATGGAGGAAACGACATGGCCTCTTGCTAAAGAAGAATAAGGAATTTTGGTTGCATGATTCCTGAGCCCAAAAATCCTCAGGGCGTCTTACTAAGAGATAACCATGAATCAGGTTTTTAATGTAGGAATCTGGGTAGTTGGAGTCCTCCAATGCAGGAAACTGGACTACCTATTAATAAAAAAGAATAAGGAATCTCTGTTACACGTGTCCTCAATCCCTAAAAAACTTCAGGGCGTCTTGGTTAAGGGCTAAACACGAATCAGGGTTTTTGAAGCATGAATCTGTGGAAATGGGCTCCTCATATACAGGCAAATACATGGCCTTTAGCTCACAAAGAATAAGGAATCTGGTTTCCACGTATTCTGTATCCCAAAAGAACTACAGGGCCTCTTGCTAAGGGCTAGACAAGAATAAAGGATTCAAAGCAGGAATGTGGGTAATACTACACATAACAGGAAATTTCGAGGCCTCTTTTTTAAAAAAATAAAGAATCTGTTTCACGCGGTTCTAAATCACAAAAACAACATGGTGTATTGCTAAGTGCTATACAAGAATTAGTGTTTCTAAACAGGATTCTGGGGAAAGGGAGTCCTCAAATACAGGACACTACACGGCCTCAAGTGAAGGAAGAATAAGGAATCTGTGTTACACGAGTCCTCAATCCGAAAAAATTATCAAGACGTCTTGCTACTGGACAAACAAGATTCAGGGCTTCGAGTTCCCCTCATGTTTTGGAGCCATTTAGCATATGGACATTAGGAATAAGTCAATTCAGGACTCCAGCAACATTCTGGTTCTCTTGGTAGTAGTAAACGGGTATTTCGCACTGCAAGTCCGTTAGGTTCCACAGGACAACTAAGACCAGATTCCAGCACAAAAGGGATCATCTATCCATATTTGCATGTAACTCTTGGTTTCAAGATGAACTTTGTAATTTTCAAACTTCCATTTGTCGTTTTATTTTGAGAGAGGCAGAGGATATTGCAGTTGCCAAATGTTTAGTAAGTATTTTGAAAGGTAACCAATAATCGCAGATTCCCCAACCCTAGGGAACTTGTGGGCATCTGTCTTTTTGTATACAGAGTTTTGGAATATACATGGACAGGGAAAATCAAGGCATCTTACTGAGAACGAAAAAGGAATCCGGGTTCTTGAGTTCTCATACGCCAAAGTCTACAGGGCCCCTTGATGAGGTTTAATTAGGAATCTGGGCTTTAAGGTCCCAATATTGTTATGGTGTCTTGTACAAGGGAACCAGGATTCTGGATTCCAATTGCCCAGGAAACTTCTGGAGGTTTTTCAATTGATATCCAAACAATTTGAATTCTAGATCACCATGAAATATCTCAGTGTCCTCTGGAGAATGAAACAGGAATCTGGGTAATGGAAGTCCTCATATACAGGAAATTTCATAACTCTTGCGAAGGATGAATAAAGAATCTCGGCTACATGGGTCCTCTATTACCGAAAAGTTACAGGGCGTCTTGCTAAGGGCTAAACAAGGTCAAGGTTTTGAGCACCTCACATGTTTTAGAGCTATTTGTTCTGAGGATATTATGAATCAATCATTCCTGGACTCCATAAACACTCTGGTACTCTTGATAGTTGTGAATGAGAATCTAGCTCTACAAGTTCATAAACATACTCGGAACCTCTGATTCCAAATACAGGACACTGAACATTCTCTCGGATTTTTTGTATTTAAGCCCTGACTTCCGTATTACCTCGTACTCCAGAAACTAAAGTCGCTCCGCAGTTCGTTATTAGGATTTGGGGTTTAGGTGTTCAATTTTTTTAGGAGGTATTATTGGGAGGGAACCAGGAATCTTTGATTGCACGTCCAAGGGCATATTCTTGTCATCTTTCTATGGGTATAAAAGAGTCGGGATTTCCAGGCCAACAGGAAGCATCTCGTTTTCCTTTCAACGAAATAGGCATCTGGGTCACTGTGTCCCTTGAAAGTTTCTACAGGCTTTGCCTAAGAGGAACCAGGAAACTCGGTTTCCATGTAACTTGCAAACATCTGGGTATTTGCTAAATTATCCGTGGATTAAGGCAGTGCTCATACCTAGGAATCGACAGGGACTTTAGCAAATGCTGATCTGGAATCTGGGAGTCCTGGTTCTCATATTATTCAGAGCAGCGTCCTATATGCATACCACTAATCGGGCATTGCCGTTCCCCAGGAAAGTGTTGCACCTCGTGATAGTTATAACTGAGAATCTGGCCTACTGGTCCGTTTGTTTCACAGGGTCCAGTAAGGCCGGATTCCACAATCCATGCAATCATCTGCCATTTGTTAATGTGAACACTGGATTCAGGTTTACCTCGTAGTCCAGAAACTACTGCTGGACATTCGTTTTCACATTGAGAATGTGGGATTAGAGTATCCCACATACTTAGGATGTATTCTTAAAGGGAAACCAGCAATCTTCGATTCCAGGTTCCAGGGAAACTTCTTCTTGGCATGTGTGTATTTGTATGTACGTGTTTGTACTTCTATGTCACCAGAAAAAGTCCGGGCGTCTTCTTGATAATAGAAAAAGGAATGTGGATTATGAGAGACCTCAATCCAATTCTACAGGGCTCCGTTATAATGGCTTATCTGGAATCTGGGCTTCTAGTCCTCCAAATTCTTCAGAGAATGTTGCCACTTGGAAAGGACAAATGCCATTATAGATTCCCAGCAACCTTCTCGGCTTCTTCATTGTTGTAACCAAGAAGCAGTCTGTGCAATTCAGTTGGGTTTCTCAGCACAAGAAAAGGCAGATTACAGGATTAAGGCATCATCTCTCCACATTTGTGTGTAACTCTTGTCTTAAGATGTACCCTGTAATGCTAAAACTTCCTTTTGTGAATCTATTTGATATGGCTTGGGTGGTTGGCGTTGCTAAGCATGTAGTACATATTTTTAAAGGTAGCCAGGAATCAAGGATTACACGTCCCTGGAAAACAGCTGGGCATCTGTTTATTTGCATAGAGAATTTCAGAATACAGATTGTCAGGTAAAATCAAGCTCTTGCTGAGAACGAGAAGAGTATGCGGGATCAGGGGTCCTCAATCGTCAAAATCTATATGGCCTCTTCCTAAGGTTCAATGAGGAATTTGGGCTTGTAGGTCCTTCCATTTTTCAAAGCTACTTTCTACGTAGATACCTAAAATCTCTTATTAGTGATCCAAGAAAATTCCTGTCCTTTAATAGTTGTAATCGAGTATCTGAACCTATTATGTCGTTTGTTTCTCTCAACATCTTCGGCCATAATTCAGTTCCCCAAGTATCAACTGGCATTTTGCTACAAAATCTCTCGCTTGAGATTACCTCAAAATACCGAAATTTCTTGTGGTCAGGCTGGTGGAAATTGGCATATGGGGTTTAGAATATTACACATTTTTACGATGACTTTTTAAGGAGAACCTGGAAGCTTGGATTACATTTACCAGGTACTCTATGGGAGTCTTTCTATTGATATCCAAACAACTGGATTCTATGCTCACCAGGAAATATCTTGGGTATTGCTGAGAATTAAGCAGGAATTTGCGAAACGGGAATCCTCATATATGGTAAAGAACATGGCTCTTTCTACAGTGCGTCTTTCTAAGGGATAATCAAGTATCAGGGTTTCGAAGCAGGACTCTCGGTAATGGGAGTCTTCATATATAGGATACTACACAGCCTCTACCTAAGAAAGGATAAGGAATCTGTTTTTCCCGAGACCTAAAAGCCAAAAATCTACTGGGAGACTTGCTAAGGGCTAAACAAGAATCAGGATTTTGAAGCAAGAATCTGGGGGAATGGGAGTCCTCCTATACAAGAAACTACATGGACTCTTGCTAAGGGAGAATAACGAATCTGGGTTACACGAGTCCTCAATTCCAAAAATGTTCAGGGCGTCTTGGTAAGGCCTACAAGACTCTGATTTCAAAGTCGCCATATTTTTCAGAGCTGGAAACTATGTGCATATTAAGAATCACTCAATTTAGAAGTCCCGCAACATTCTGGTCCTCTCGATAGTTTAAACGAAAATATGGCACTACAAGTCCATTTAGATTCTGGATCCTCTAACGCCAAATTTCAGGACACAAGTAATCATATCAAGTGCTTTGAATGTAAGCCCTGAGTTCAGGGTTACCTCGTACTCCAGAAAATTCTGGTAGTTCTGCTATGCGGAATTAAGACCTTGGGTTTAAATGTTACACCGTGTTTAGAAGGTATTTTTGGGAGGGCACAAGGGTCTTGGTTTACAAATCAATAGGAGCATTGTGGAGTCTTTCAATTGCAAGCCAAGTGTCTGCACTTCTAGGAAACGGGGAAACATCTGGTCGTTCGTCTGAGAACAAAGCAGGAATCTCGGACACTATGTCCCCAGAAATTTTCTACTCATGTTATCAATGTGGAACAAGGAAAATCAGTTTGCATGTGACCAGCAAACTTATGGGCAGTGCTTAATTTTCCCTGGCTTAAGGTAGTTCTCATACCTAGAAGCCTACAGGAGTTTTCTAAATGCTAATCAGAAATTTGGAGTTCCAGTCCCCACACTTTTCAGAACTAATTCCAGCATACGTACCACAAAACTGTCTTTACCAATTCCCAGGAACCTGCTGCTCCTCTTCTTAGTTGTAACAGAGAATCTGGCCATCTGCTCGGCTTTTTGTGTAGGAGGCTGTAAGGCCAGATTCCACAACCAAGGAATCATGTCGCCATTTTTCGTGTAATTTCTGACTCCATGTTTACCTCCTAATCCAGAAACTACTACTGCAATTTTGGATTGATACTCATAACCTGGGATTAGGTGTTCCCAAATATTTAGAACGTATTCTTAAAGGGAAACCAGCAATGTTGGATTCCAGCGTCATTCTGACATTTTGGGCTTATGATTATTGGTATATAAGAGTTTGTACTTCCACGTTGTCAGGTAACTTCTGGGAATCTTACTGAGAACAAAAAGAATCTGGGTTACGGGGTTCGCCAATCCAAGAATTCTATATGGACACATTATAAGGGCTAATCTGGAATCTGGGAATCTATTTCCACACATTCTTTAGGGCTACTGGCCTCTTGGATATGACAATTCTTTCATTATAGAGTCTCAGCAATCTTCTGGTGTTCTTGATAGTTGTAACCGAAAATGTGGACCCTCATGTCCGTTGGGTTTTTCGTGATAGCAAAGAGCATATTACAGGACCCAAAGATTCTTATCACCATATTTTTATGTAACTATCGCCTTAAGATGTACCTTGTAATCCTAAAACTTCTGTTTGTTCTTCTATTCTGATAGGGGCCTGGTATTTCGAGGTTGAAAAATATGTATTACGTACTTTTAATGGTAACCAGTATTCATGGATTCCACCACCCTGGGTAATATCTGGGCATCTGCCTCTTTGTATACAGAGTTTTTGGATCCACCTCATGAGGGAAAATCAGAGCATCTTGTTGAGAAAAAAGGGAAATGCAGTTCTAGCAGTTCTCATTCGTGAGAATCTACAGGACCTCTTAAAAACTTTAATCAGCAATCTGAGCTTCAGGATTCCTACATTTTTTGGAGCTACTAACTCCGTAGATACCCTTAACTGGTCATTACAGATCCCAGGATCATTCTATTCACTTGATACTTGTAATCATGGGTGTGGCCCAAATATCCTTTTGAATCTCATGAACATCTAGGACCATAATCCGGTACCCCAGGATTCAAATGGCATATGGGTACTAAATACCTGTTTTCATGTTACATCAAACTTCAGAATTTTTTGGTGGTCATGCTGGTGGGAATTGGGACATGGGTTTAGGAGAGTCCACATTTTGGGGAGGTCCTGTTAAGTGGAACCAGGAATCTTGGATTCAAGTTCCCTAAAAAAGTTTCGGGAGTCTTTCTCTTGATATCCAAACAACTAGAAGTCTAGGTCACCAGGAATTATCTCTGTGCATTCCTGAGGATGTAGCAGGAATCTGGGTAATGGGAGTCCTCATATGCAGGAAACTACACGGCCTCTTGCTAAGGAAGAATAAGGAATTTTGGTTGCACAAGTCCTGAGCCCAAAAATCCACAGGGCGTCTTACTAAGAGATAACCATGAATCAGGTTTTTGATGTAGGAATCTGGGTAGTGGGAGTCCTCAAATACAGGAAACTGGAATGCCTATTGTTAAAAAAGAATAAGGAATCTGGGTTACACGTGTCCTCAATCCCTATAAAACTTCAGGGCATCTTGCTAAGGGCTAAACACGAATCACGGTTTTTGAAGCATGAATCTGTGGAAATTGGCTCTTCATATACAGGCAAATACACGGTCTTTAGCTAACAAAGAATAAGGTATCTAGGTTCCACGTGTTCTCTATCCCAAAAGAACTACTGGGCCTCTTGCTAAGGGCTAAACAAGAATAAGGAATGTGGGTAATACTACTCATAAAAGGAAAATGAGACCTCTTTTTTTAAAAAAATAAGGGATCTGTTTTACGCGTTCCTAAATCACAAAAACTATATGGCGTCTTGCTAAGGGCTAAACAAGAATCAGGGTTTATAAAGAGGAATCTGGGGAAAGGGACTCCTCAAATTCAGGACACTACATGGCTTCAAGTGAAGGAGGAATAAGGAATCTGTGATACACGAGTCCTCAATCCGAAAATATTCTCAGGACGTCTTGCTACTGGACAAACAAGAATCAGGGTTTCGAGCTCCCCTCATGTTTTGGAGTTATTTAGCATGTGGATAGTAGGAATCAGACAATTCAGGACTCCAGCAACATTCTGGTCCTCTTGGTAGTAGTAAACAGGTATCTCGCACTGCACGTCCGTTAGGTTCCACAGGACAACTAAGGTCAGATTCCAGCACAAAAGGGACCATCTCCCCATATTTGCATGTAATTCTTGGTCTCAAGATGAACTTTGTAATTCTCAAACTTCCATTTGGCGTTTTATTTTGAGAGGGATCGAGGTTTTGCAGTTGCCAAATATTTAGTAAGTATTCTGAAAGGTAACCAGGAATCGCAGATTCCCCAACCCTAGGAAACTTGTGGGCATCTGTCTTTTTGTATACAGAGTTTTGGAATACACAGGGATAGGGAAACCCAAGGCATGTTGCTGAGAACGAAAAGGGAATCCGGGTTCTTGAATTCTCATATGCCAAAGTCTACAGGACCTCTTGATGAGGTTTAATCAGGAATCTGAGCTTTTAGGTCCCCATTTTGTTATGGTGTCTTGTACAAGGGAACCAGGATTCTTGGATTCCAATTGCCCGGGAAACTTCTGGAGGTCTTTCAATTGATATCCAAACAACTTGAATTCTAAATCACCACGAAATATCTCTGTGTCCTCCGGAGAATGAAACAGGAATCTGGGTAATGGGAGTCCTCATATACAGGAAATTTAATAACTCTTGTGAAGGATGAATAAAGAATCTGGGCCACATGGGTTCTCTATACCGAATAGATACAGTGCGTCTTGCTAAGGACTAAACAAGATCAGAGCCTCGAGCACCCCTCATGTTTCAGAGGTATTTCTTATGTGGATACTACGAATCAATCATTCCTGGACTCCAGCAACACTCTGGTACTCATGATAGTTGTCAACGAGAATCTGGCACTACAAGTACATTTAGATACTCAGAACCTCTGATTCCAGATACAGGACACTAGAAATTCTCTCGGATTTTTTGTGTGTAAGCCCTGACATCAGTGTTACCTCATACTCCAGAAACTACAGTGGCTCTGCTCTTCGTGATTAGGAGTTTGGGTTTTGGTGTTCAATTTTTTTAGGACGTATTGTTGGGAGCGAACCAGGAATCTTAGATTGCACATCCCCAGGCATATTCTTGTCATCTTTCTATGGGTATACAAGAGTCTGGACTTCCAGGCCAACAGGAAATATCTTGTCGTTTTGTTTAGACCGAAGTAGGAATCTGGGTCACTCTGTCCCTTGAAAGTTTCTGCAGACTTTTCCTAAGAAGAAGTAGGAAACTCGTTTCCATGTAACTTGCAAACTTCTGGGCAATTGCTAAATTATCCGTTGCTTAAGGCAGTGCTCATACCTAGAAATCGACAGGTAGTTTAACAAATGCTGATCTGGAATCTGGGAGTCCTGGTTCTCATATTATTCAGAGCAGCATCTTATATGCATACCAGAAATCAGACATTGCCATTCCTCAGAAACTTGTTGAACCTCTTGATAGTTGTAACTGAGAATTTGGCCTACTGGTCCATTTGTTTCACAGGGTGTTGTAAGGCTGGATTCCACAATCCAGGCAATCATCTGTCATTTGTTAATGTGATCACTTGCTTCAGGTTTACCTCGTAGTACAGAAACTACTGCTGGACATTCGTTTTCGCATTGAGAATGTGGGATTAGGGGTTCCCACATATTTAGGATGTATTCTTAAGGGGGAACCAGCAATCTTCGATTCTAGGTCTCGGGGAAACTTCTTGGTGTATGTGAATTGGTACGTAGCAGTTTGTACTTCTACGTCACCAGAAAAAGTCTGGGCGTCTTCATGATAATAAAAAAAAGGAATATGGGTTATGGGAGACCTCAATCCATTTCCACAGGCTCTGTTATAAGGGCTTATCTGGAATCTGGGCTTCTAGTCCTCCAAATTCTTCAGAGCATTTTGCCACTTGGAAAGGACAAGTGTCATTATAGATTCCCAGCAACCTTCTGGGCCTCTTGATTGTTGTAACAAAGAACCAGTCCATGCAATTCAGTTGGGTTTCTCAGCACAACTAAAGCCAGATTACAGGACTAAGGCATCATCTTGCCATATTTGTGTGTAACTCTTGTCTTAAAATGTACCCTGCCATCCTAAAACTTCCGTTTGTGAATCTATTTGATATGGCTTGGGGTTTTGGGTTTGTTAAGCATGTCGTAAAGATTTTTAAAGGTATTCAGGAATCACAGGTTCCACGTACCGGAGAAACAGTTGGGCATCTGTCTATTTGCTTACAGAATTTAGGAATTCAGATCGCCAGGGAAAATCAGGCTCTTACTGAAAACGATAAGACAATGTGGTACCAGGGGTCCTCAATCGTCATAATCTATAAGGCCACTTGATAAGATTTAATGAGGAATCTGGGCTTGTAGGTCCTCCATTTTTCAGTTAATTGCAACGTGGATACCTGAAATCTCTTATTACAGATCCAAGAAGATTCCAGTCTTTTTGATAGTTGTAATCGAGTATCTGAACCTACAATTTCGTTTGTGTCTTATCAACATCTTCGGCCATAAACCAGTTCACCAGGTATCTACTGTCATTTTGCGACAGAATCCCTCACTTTAGGTTACCTCAAAATACCGAAATTTCCTGTGGTCAGACTGGCGGGAATTGGGATATTGGGTTTATAATATTCCACATTTTTATGATGTCTTGTTAAGGGGAACCTATTATCTTGGATTACAGTTCTTAGGTACTATATGGGAGTCTTTCCATTGATATCCAAACAACTGGAATTCTATGTTCATCAGGAAAAATCTCTGGTATTGCTGAGAATTCAGCAGGAATTTGAGTAATGGGAGTCCTCATATACCGAAAACAACATGGACTCTTTCTTTGGAAGAATAAGGAATCTGGGTTACAAGAGTCCACAAATCCCTAAAACCTACAGGGAGTCTTACTAAGGGAGAAAAAAGTATCAGGGATTTGAAGCATGAATCTGGGGAATGGGAGTCCTCATATACAGGAAACTTCATAACCTCTTCCTAAGGCTGAACATAGAATCTGGGTTACACATGTCCTCGATCCTAAAATCTCCAGGGAGTCTTTTTAAGGGCTAAACAGGAATCAGGGTTCAGAAGCAGGAATTTCGGAAATGGGAGTCTTCATAGACAGGAAACTACCCAGCCTCTACCTAAGAAAGGATAAGGAATCTGGTTTTCAGAGTCCTCAATGCCAAAAATTTGGGGGTGTCTTGGAAAGGGATAAACAAGAATCAGGATTTCGAAGCAACAATCTGGAGAATGGGAGTACTCATATACAGGAAACTACACGGGCTCTTGCTAAAGAATAATAACGAATCTGGGTTATACGAGTCCTCAATTCCAAAAATATTTAGGTAAGTCCTACAAGACTCAGACTTCGACGTCCCCTTAATTTTAGAGCTGTTATGTATATGCATATTAGGAATCAGTCATTACCGAATCCCCACAATATTCTAGTCATCTCGACAGTTTAAACGAAAATATGGCACTACATGTCCATTTAGATTATGGGTCCTCTAATGTCAAATTCCAGGACACAAGTAATCATCTCGAGTTTTGTGAATGCATGCCCTGAGTTCAGGATTACTGCGTACACCAGAAACTTCTGCTAGTTCAGTTATTCGGAATTAGGACCTTGGGTTTAGATGTTGCACAATGTTTAGAAGGTATTTTTTAGAGGGTACCCAGGATCTTGGTTTCCAAGTACATAGGAATGTTCTGGAGTCTTTCTATTTGGAGCCACGTGTCTGGACTTCTAGGGAATGGGGAAACATCTGATCATTCTTCCGAGAACGAAACAGGAATCTCAGAGACTATGTCCCCAGAGAGCTTCTACTCATGTTACCAATGTGGATTAAGGAAAATCAGTTTGCATGTGACCAGCAAACTTCTGGCAGTTGTTAATTTTTCCCTGGCTTAAGGTAGTTCTCATACCTAGGCGCCTACAGGAAATTTCTAAATGCTACTCAGGAATTTGGAGTCCCAGTCCCCACACTCTTCAGAACTAATTCCTGTATACATACCACAAAACTGTCATTACCGATTCCCAGGAAACTGCTGCTCCTCTTCTTAGTTGTAACAGAGAATCTTGCCATATGTTCGGCTTTTATGCCAGAGGTTGTAAGGCCAGATTCCACAAACCAAGAAATCATCTCGTCATTTTTCGTGTAATTTCTGACTTCAGGTTTACCTCTTAATCCAGAAAACACTGCTAGAATTTTAGATTGATATTCGTAACTTGGGATTATGTGTTCCCAAATATTTAGCACGTATTCTTAAAGGGGATCCAGCAATCTTGGTTTCCGTGACCCTTCTGACCATTTGGGCTTATGAGTATTGGTATATAAGAGTTTGTACTTCCACGTCGCCAGGTAACTTCCAAGAGTCTTACTGACAACAAAACGAATCTGGGTTATTGGGGTCGCAAATCCAAAAAATCTACATGGACTCATTATACGGGCTAATCTGTAATCTGGGATTCTATTTCCACAAATTCTTTAGGGCTACAGGCCTCTTGGATGTGACAATTTTGTCATTATAGATTTTCAGAAACCTTCTGATCTTCTTGATAGTTGCAAACGAGAATGTGGACCTACAAGCCCGTTGGGTTCCTTTGGACAACAAAGGACAGATTCCAGGACCCAAATAATCTTATCGCCATATTTGTACGTAATTATCGCCTTAAAATGTACCTTGTAATCCTAAAACTTCTCTTTTTCCTTCTATTCCGATAGGGGCCTGGTATTTGAGGTTGCCAAATATTTTTTACCTACTTTTAAGGGTAACCAGGATTCATGGATTCAACGACCGTAGGAAAGTTCTGAGCATCTGCATATTTGTATACAGAGTTTTTGGTTCCACGTCATGAGAGAAAATCAGGGCATCTTGCTGAGAACGAAAATGAAATCCGGTCCTAGTTGTTCTCATTTGCCAGAATCTAGAGGGACTCTTGATAAGGATTATTCAGCAATCTGGACTTCAGAGTCCCTACATTTTTCAGAGCTACTAGCTCCATAGATACCCTTAACCTGTCATTACAGATCCCCAAGATCTTTCTATTCTCTTGATAGTTTTAATCGAGGATCTGGCCCAAATATACTTTTGTGTATTAAGAACATCTAGGAAGACAATTAGGTAACCCAGGAATCAATTGGCATATTGGTACCAAATCCCTTGATTCAGATTACATCAAACTACAGAAATCTCTTGTGGCCGAGCTGGTGGGAATTGGGACATTGGGTTTAGGAGATTCCACATTTTGAAAAGGTCTTGTTAAGGGGAACGAGGAATCTTGGATTCCAGTTCCCCAATAACCTTATGGGATTCTTTCTCTTGATATCCAAACAACTGGAATTCTAGGACAACAGGAAATATCTCAGCGCCTTGCTGAGGATGAAGCAGGAATCTAGGTAATGGGAGTCCTCACATCCAGGAAACTACACGGCCTCTTACTAAGGAAGAATAAAGAATTTTGATTGCACGAGTCCTCAGCCCAAAAATCCACAGAGTATCTTACTAAGAGGGAGCCATGAATCAGGTTTTTAATGTAAGAATCTGGATAGTGGGAGTCCTCAAATACAGGAAACTGGACTGTCTATTTCTAAGAAAGAATAAGGAATCTGGGTTACATGTGTCCTCAATCCCTAAAACACTTCAGTGCATCTTGCTAAGGGCTAAATACGAATCAGGGTTTTTGAAACATGAATCTGCGGAAATGGGGTCCTCATATACAGGCCAATACACGGCCTTTTGCTAAGAAAGAATAAGGAATCTGGGTTGCACGTGTTCTCTATCCCAAAAGACTACAGGGCCTTTTGCTAAAGGCTAAACAAGAATAAGGGATTCGAAGCAGGATTGTGGGTAATACACCTCTTAACAGGAAACTTTGAGGCCTCTTGCTAAGGAAAAATAAGGAATCTGTTTTACACAGTTCCTCAATCAGATAATCTACATGGCGTCTTGCTAAGGGCTAAACAAGAATTAGGGTTTGAAAACAGGAATCGGGGGAAAGGGAGTCTTCATATACAGGACACTACATGGCCTCCAGCGTAGGAAGAATAAGGAATCTGTGTTACACAAGTCCTCAATCCAAAAAAATTTCGGGACTTCATGCTACTGGACAAAGAAGAATCAGGTCTTTGAGCTCTCCTCATAATTTGGAGCTATTTAGCATGTGGATTTTAGGAATCAGTCAATTCAGGACTCCAGCAACATTCTGGTGCTCTTTATAGTTGTAAATGGGTATCTGGTACTACAAGTCCGTTAGGTTCCTCGGGACAACTAAGGCCAGATTCCAGCACAAAAGGGATCATCTCACCATATTTGATGTGACTCTTGGTCTCAACATGAACCTTGTAATTCTCAAACTTACATTTGTCCTTTTATTTTGAGATTGGTCTAGTGTTTTGCAGTTGCCAAATGTTTAGATAGTATTTTTAAAGGTAACCAGGTATCACGGATCCCCCGTTCCTGGGAAACTTGTGTGCATCTGTCTTTTTGTCTACAGAGTTTTGGAATGCACATGGACAGGGAAAATTAAGGCATCTTGCAGATAACAAAAAGGGAATCCAGGTTCTTGGAGTTCTCATTCACAAATTCAACAGGGCCTCTTGATGAGGTTTAATCAGGAATCTGGGCTTGTTGGTCTCCATATTGTTAGGGTGTCTTGTACAAGGGAACCAGGAATCTTGGATTCCAATTGCCTAGGACACTCTTGGGGGTCTTTTTATTGATATCCAAACAACTTGAATTCTACATCACCACGAAATATCTTGGTGTCTTGCTCAGAATGAAGCAGTAATCTGGGTAATGGGCTTCCTTATATACAGGAAACTTCATGACTCTTGCGATGGATGAATAAGGAATCTGGGCTATGTGGGTCCTCAATACCGCCAATCTACAGTGAGTCTTCCTAAGGGCTATACAAGATCAGGGCTTCGAGCACCGCTCATGTTTTAGAGCTATTTGGTATGTGGATATTACGAATCAATCATTCCTGGACTCCAGCAACACTCTGGTACTCTTGATAGTTGTGAACGGGAATCTGGCACTACAAATCCATTTAGATACTTGGATCCTCTGATTCAAGATACAGGACACTAGAAATTTTCTCGGATTTTTTTTATGTAAGCCCTGACATCAATGTTACTTCATACTCCAGAAACATCAGTGGCTCCGCTGTTCATTATTAGGACTTTGGGTTTAGGTGTTTCATTTTTTTAGGAGGTATTTTGGGAGGGAAACAGGAATGTTAGATTCCACATCGCCAGGCATATTCTTGTCATTGTTCCATGGGTATACAAGAGTCTGGACTTCCAGGCCAACAGGGAACATCTCGTCGTTTTGCTTAGAACAAAATAGGAATCTGGGTCACTGTGTCCCTAGAAAGTTTCTACAGGTTTTACCTAAGAGGAACCTGGAAACTCGGTTTCCATGTAACTTGCAAACATCTAGGCATTTGCTAAATTATCTGTGGCTTAAGGCAGAGCTCATACCTAGGAATTGACAGGGACTTTAGAAATGCTAATCGGCAATATGGGAGTCCTGGTTCTCATATTATTCAGAGCAACGTCCTATATGCACAAGACAAAATGGGCATTGCCCTTCCCCATGAACGTGTTGCACCTCTTGATAGTTGTAACTGAGAATCTGGCCTACTGGTCCGTTTGTTTCACAGGGTCCTGTAAGGCCAAATTCCACAATCCACGCAATCATCTGCCATTTGTTAATGTGATCACTGACTTCAGGTTTACCTCGTAGTCCAGAAACTACTACTGGACATTCGTTTTCACATTGCGAATGTGGGATTAGGGATTCCCACATATTTAGGATGTTTTCTTAAGGTGGAACCAGGAGTCTTCGATTCCAGGTCCTTGGGAAACTTCTTGGCGTATGTGTATTGGTGTGTAAGAGTTTGTACTTCTACATCACCAGAAAACATCTGGGCGTATTCCTGATAATAAAAAAAGTATTGTGGGTTATGGGAGGCTTCAATCCATTTCGACAGGGCTCTGTTATAAGGGCTTATGTGGAATCTGGGCTTTTAGTTCTCCAAATTCTTCAGAGCATGTTGCCATTTGGAAAGAACAAGTGTCATTATAGATTCCCAGCAACCTCTGATCCTCTTGATTGTTGTAACCAAGAACCAGTCCATGCAATTCAGTTGGGTTTCTCGGCACA